>NW_020954595.1:15415663-15474849 GCF_900497805.2 Vombatus ursinus | reverse complement strand
ATGGGTCTGGGGGCAGTGGCTAGCTAGAGGCAGTGGCTGGGATCCCACCAGATGGACACACCTGCTGTTTCTGTGGGAAATATGAGTTCATGGACACACCTGTTGTTCTAGTGAGCAGTGAAGCATATATGAAGAAGTTAGGATATTGAGTTGGGGGGGGCAGGCAGTGGGCCTACTGTTTGGTGGGGCCTATAAGGAAGTTAGAATATTGGGGCTGGGGGCAGTTTTATTAAGATTCCATCAATGTCTCATGTGACAATGGCCCCAGATGGTTCTCAGTTCTTTCCTAAGGGGGATATAAATTTTTTCAGAGTTTGGAGGGAGCTACAACACCTGCATGAAATGAGTAGAACACCCAGCCTACCCATAATTTCGGCTCTAAAGAAAAAGGTAGTTCTATGGGAAATTTCAGAAACCCCAAGAATCCCACAGAGTAGTAGGGCTGTCTCCCGTGGACACCTCCCATGCGAGCTGACCAGAAGTAGCCCACACTCGCTGGTGCAGAGACCCCACACCACTCCCTCCCCTGATTTCTCTCCCAAGACTTCGTTTTAGAGAATAAGTCTGATTAATAAATGCTTCCTGTGTGAAGTACTCTCAGGGTTGCCCAGCATTGAATTTTTATTTAACTTGAAACCCCCAAGGACAGGTGGCTCCAGAAAAGAGGTCAAGGAACCTTGCCCCTCCTGGTCTGTACTCTTCAGTGCCAAGGTGAGGGACTTTCTCTCTCTCTGAAAGTCTCTGAATTTTTTAACCTTTTGCCAAATATAATCAGAAAGAAGGAAATGCCTGCATTCCAGCCCTCCCGAACTTTGGAACTTTTAATGGGGAGGAAATGGCACACCAAGCTGGTTCCCAGGGTAGATTGCTGGTGACCCTCCTTATGAGCAGGGACAATTGGCCCTTCCAGAGCAGCGGGAGCAGCAGGGAGAAGAGGGTGACGTTGTCCCTGAATGGAGCAGAGTGAGGAATCAGAGGCTTTCCAGATTAGACTCAATAAGTCATGTCGACGTATGCCGCGGTGGAAGCACCATTGTTCATGAAATCAGGGCTGTGGAGGCGGCATCCTCTCCAATCATGGCTGCTGTTACAGGCAATTTTAAAATAGTTTGCATTCCCTGCATTCCCAGGGATTCCAAGAGAAACCAGAAGAGAGGGACAAACCGCGGGGCAGGGTAGGAGGAGAAGGGCTTGGGGAGGAGGAGGGGGTCCACTGGGAAACCTCACTTTGAGGTGGTCTTGGTCATGTCCCTTCCCCTCTTGAGGCCTCAGTTTCCTCCTGGTCTGATGTGGAGATCCAAGGAGTGGACGAATGGGAAGGGCTCCATGGCACCTGCTTCAGCTATCTTCATGGATATCTCAACATTGTCCTCATCCATCCATTCTGCCCAAGGAGGTCTTCCCGTGCTTGGGATAGACACCCCCTAACTCACTGATGGCTTCGAGGGCTGTTGGTTACCCTCCAACTGGTTTAGCCCATCTGCCAAAATGGTTTTAGCAGGGTGTGGATGCTGCACGTGCTAGTTTCTTGGAGGTGAGAATTGCGTGAAGGTGAACACTGAAGGTGGCTAAGCAGCCCTGAAAAGGGCTTGCCGGCCTTCACTAGAGGTGCTGTCCTCCCTGAACATCCCATACACCCCCCACAATTAAACTTCTGGGAAATGATGAGGTCACCAGGGGCCAGAGTGCACAGAGAGAAAAGGAGGGGACCCAGGAAGGAGCAGCCAGACCTGGAGGGTGTGATATGAGCCAGACAAGACACAAAAAGGCAAGACAAGGCAGATGATTAGCAAGAGAAGGGAAAAGAAGTTGAGTGTAGTCCCTAAGGAGTTAAAGATAGACTTTTGGCAAGATGGTAGAGCAGGAGAGACCATTGTGGGGAGCAACCCTACTCACAGCCCCTCCCCATTTGGGAGTACCACCCAACACCTCCCTATCCCATCTAGAAGAGACATAAAGATGCAGAAACAGAGAAAAAAGGTTTGGCCTTTTTTTTCAGGTGTTGAAGATCCCACAGAACAGGAGAGAAATGGAGGCTGAAGTTGCTACCCTTGTACTGGGCTGCCAAAGCCTGTTCTGACTCTGCATCTCCAGTCTAGGTGCCTGGCCCTCTCAGGTTCTCAGGCAGACATCAGCCCATCTTGCTGACTTTTCAGATTGAAAGGACCTAAGTAATGAGGCCTTCTCTCATCTCCCACACCAGGCCATTGTTCGTGGGTGGGTCCCTCCTCCTGCTCCTCCGAGGGGTGCCAATCCTCCCCATACCATACTTTGTCCTATCAAGGCCCCTGCTGAAGGAAGGGAGTCCCATCATCATTCTTGCTCCGCCTCATTGTCGGTGAGGGGCCAAGAAGGGGAGATACCCCACACCAACCCTCCATGCCAAGCCAGTGCACAGACATGGCTGACAGTCTCTTTCTGTCTATCCAGGAGTGAAACGCTTTTAGTAGCCCAGCCCCACCCCCAGTCCAAACCCCCTCTTTCTAGGGAGGCAGCATCTTGTCACGAAAGAATGATGGATTTAGAGTCACAGGCTTTAGGTTGGAATGTGCAGCTCTGTCATTCATTAGCTTTATGATCTTGGGTAGGTCTCCCTGCCCATCTAGCTACATGTCAGAACACAAGCAACATGTGGTATTCATCCACTTTGTTTTCCATTGTGGATGGTCAAAATGCTGTATTGTGAAGAACCCTAGTTTACACTGAAGAGATCTGGTGATGTGCTGGGGCTGGGTTCCATCACTACTAGGCTTGAATGATGATGACGATGATGATGGTGATGATGGTGAGTTTTCCAAAACATTTGAAGATTTGCAAAGAACTTCATGTGAAAATGAAATACCATCCACGAAGCCCTTTGCAACCCCTCAGGTGCTACAATAAATACTCGCCATGACATGTATCATCATGCTTGTGTTCAAAAGGATCTTCATTCAAGCCTTGTCGTCAAGAGTGAAACAAACCCAGGAAGAGGACATTGAAAGGAGTTTATTGTAGTGCCCTCAAGAAAGTATGAACGTGGCCAGGCGATGATTTCAGATCAGCTGCTTTCCCTCCCACCAAAGTCTGAGCTGAGGCTGAGGGTGAATAGATTGGTTTCCAGATTTTCACCGTCTCCCCTTCCCCACCCTGCTAAGCTCCCTTTCTGTGGTGTCTCATAGCAGTGATGAGGTGTGGGCCTCAGGCTTCCCAAAAGATGCTCCTAGGTCGAAGCCTCCTCTGTCCTCCTGTCATCATCCACCCCAGGTGGGGGTGGGGGTGTTGATTCCATGTGGCAGCTGTTCTCCCAGGAGTCTCATTTTCCATCCCTTAACTCCTCCCCCATCTTTTCCTTTGAAGGTATTCTGGTCTTTGTTGCATGATGAGGGCAATTTCTGTTTCCAAATCCCTCTAACGGTGCTAAAAAAAAACATTTTTGTCCAGGCTATTGATCTTTACACATTATTGTTAATATCTAAGGCCCTTACTTTTATCTGGCTGAATTTTTCATCCCATAATTTTCCAGTTCCTCCTGAGCCTCACTGCTCAGTGGTGACTATAGATAGCACTATTTTTTGTCCCAAGCTTTTGTAGCTTGTCTACCTATGTGCCCACAGGAGGCGCACCCCTTCTGCTCCCTCATGACTGCCTGTATTCCCTTGCAATGAGGGACACTTCCATGCCTGCAAGCCCATTTGCCTGCCTCTTCTGCAATGCCTTCTCTCCTTTATGTACAAATGAGAAAAAAAAGCAAACTTTGCTTTTGGAGACCTATTTTTCCCCTTTACCTTCCTGAACTTAGAAAGTTCAATTCTTTAGTCACTTCACGTCCAACTGACCCCTGGAGAAGTGCACTCCTGCCTGCGATAGGGTAAAAAATACCAGTGTTTCAAGTTGGAGTAAGATTCTCCAGTGAGCACCACCAGGCAAAGTCATTCATCTGGCTGGCTCACCAAAAACTGTTCAAAGAAAATCTTTGCTCAGGCCTTTCCCTCAATAACGAAGCAAACTCAGGCAGAGGGAATGTAAAGGAGTTTGTTGTAACAGCCACAACAAAAGGCCAGGCAATGATTTCCAGCTGCCCATTGCTTTTGTAGACAACTTTTTGTAAGAAGAGCTGTACGGTCCTCATAGGCGCGTGCTTCCAAAAGGGGATGGGCCAGTGTCTCAGAGATGAGTTGACTATCCTGTTTCCAAAGGGGATCAAAGCAAATGCAGCTGCCCTTTTCTATGCTTGATTTGGGGAGTACTGTGGCTGTGCTAGGTTTGGATTGGCACGTGTTGCAGTCACCCCTTACAAGAGGTTTGGCACATACACCTAGGAAAAGGGAATGGGAAATCGTGGTTCACTCTAATTAACTTGGGAGCTGCTAAATTCTGTACACTTGATCCTCACGACAGCCTTATGAGGTAGATGTTATTATCTTTTTACAGCTGAGGAAACTAAAGCTCAGATAGGGACTGGATCAGGGAGCCCTTGCAGTTAAGTATTTATTTAGGGCAGGATTTGAACTCTGTGCTTCTGACCTCCAAGTCCAGCATTCTACTCAACAGTCATGCTGCCTCCGGACTAGCCCTTGTGAGCAGAACAAAATGAAAGCTCCACCCTGGAAAGGACGATCCTCCTCCCTGGCTGAGGGACAGCACCTCTTCAGGCCCCTGTCAAGAGCCTCTGCCTGGTGAGCCCTGGCTCTCAGGCACAGGACCCCTCAGTTTGTTTCCAGAGGCTGGGGCGGTGCCCTTGGGAGTCTCACGGTTGGCTTGGGCTTCCTGCTCATTCTCTTCCCTGCCTTCCTTGCATAGCAAAGTCACTGCAGCAGCCACAATAGCCCCACTGCCTGTGTCACCTGCAGACCATTCATCTTTTCAAAACAGCACAATTTTCTGAAAACACAACTGCTGACTGCTGCTCATTCCTTGCGGATCATTTATCTTAATAGAGAAAAATTGGAAGGAAATAGGATGCCACCTCTCTCTGAGCGCTAGAGAAGGGGAAATTAATTCCCATCCAACTAAGAGAAAAACCTACAGGAAATCAAAGGGATGGGCCAGATAATCCAAAGCCAGACCTCTCTCAAGCATCAGTGGGCCCAATGTGGGAAGAAATACATCTTGGGAAAATGTCTGCTGTAAACATGGCAGACAAAACTCAGCGTCAGAAATCCATTAAGAAGCTGACCCCAATGTGTAGAAGTAAGTGCCATTCCCCTAAGGGTAAACGTCATCTCGCAGAATTCCAGAATTAGAGAGCCATTTAACTGAGAAGCTCTTGCATCCAGAAACATTCCCCAACAACATTATGGTCTGGTTCTAGCCTCAGCTGAGGGTTCTGAGGGCCTCTTTTGGCACCTCTGGCTCAGAGCATTGAGAGACCCTGTGAGAGGGTCACACAGCTGATATGGGCCAGAGTCAAGCCTTGAAGACCTGGGTCTTCCTGCCTCAGAGGCCTTCTCTATCTCTACTTTACCACTGCCCACCACACACAAAGTGGCTGAGAAATCCAGTACCTGCCTACAGGAAGCTATAAGGTAAACTGTGAGGAGGGGCCTGATTCTTACTGACCCACAAGGATGGTTGGATGGAACTCGGCAGGAGTTCACTGTCCCAACAGAGAATTCAAAAACAGAGGGAAGGATCTAGGCTTGGGGATAATCGATATCAAAAGGTCACTAGAAAAAGACATGCTAGGGACACTGGAAGACAGTATGGCAGAAACCAGGAAGAGACCAACATCTCAGTATCCCAAGATAAGGTCAAAATGGGAGCATGATTTACACATAAAGGGTGACACCGGGAGCAAATTAGGAGAGCACGGAAGAGTTTATCTGTCAGATTTGTGGAGATGGAAAGAACTTAGGACCAAATAAGAGACAGAGAGCACTACAACGAGTAAAATTGATCATCTTGAGTAGATGAAATTAAAGAGATTTTGCACAAACAAAAACAATGCAACTAAAATCAAAAGGAAAGCAGAAAACTGGAGAAAATGTTTGCAGCAAGTGTCTCTGATGAAGGCCTCATTTCTTAAATATATAGAGAACTGAGTAAAATTTATAAGAATACAAGTCATTCTCCAACTGATAAATGGTCAAAGCATAGGAACAGATTTTTTTTTCAGACAAATCAAAGCTATCTTTAGTCATATGAAAAAATGCTCTAAATCACTACTGATTAGAGAAATGAAAATTAAAGCAGCTCTGAGGTACCACCTCACACCTACAAGATTGGTTAATATGAGAAAAAAGGAAAATAAAATAATTTTTAAAAGAAAAAGACAGCTAGGATTCAGGGGCCTAGTATCAAAACGGAAGGAGCTGAAGCTTTTCAAGAGTGAAATTCTTAATTTTGGGGGGGGGAGGGGTGAGGCAATTGGGGTTAAGTGACTTGCCCAGAGTCACACAGCTAGTAAATGTTATGTGTCTGAGGCTGGATTTGAACTCAGGTCCTCATGATTCCAGGGCCAGTGCTCTATCCACTGCACCACCTAACTTCCCCCAAAAAATGAAATTCTTAAGTCACAAACAGAACTCATCAACTAACCTAGAACCTTAAAGGGCACAGATGATAACCAGATGAATAGAAACAAGTAGAGAATGAGTCACCCCCCAGAGACCATATGTTCACTGCTGCCTTTGTCCCTGAGTCCTCTCCTGTCCTAGCACCCTGAGCCTGGAGTGGATGGGACTCTGCCTCATAGCAAGGTTGTCATAAAGAATGCCAGTGGCCCCCATGTTGACAGGCAATCCATTGGGCAGTGCACTGCTCTGGGCCATCATATACTGAGTATGACCAGTGAACTGAGTCCCTAATGGAGAAGGAGGACAGGCTGGATTGTCTTGGGGAATTTTTCAATGATGTTAAAGATCCCAAACTTTCCCCTGAAACAAAGGACCATTTCATATGTATATGTATATGTAGGTATGTATATATTATATGTATATTTAACATTGATACTATCTGACTGCAAGTTAAGGAATACCAAAGTTAATCCCTTCTTCAATTCTCAAAAATCTTACTTTGGGGTATTTCTTGGGGTGGGGGGGGTCATGAACCTGTTGATTTTCTAATACTTTGGGTTCATGTTTAACTCATTGGTTTACTTTTTCTTTTGTTAATAGAAAAATTCAGAGAAATGCAATTTTTCCTAAGGATGGTTTTAGCACCATCCCCCAAATTCCAATATGTTCTTCAACAGTTTTAATTCTCTTTAATTGAATTAGTTGTTGCTTCTATGATCTAGTTTTAATGAATTATTTAAGATAACATTTAATCTCCATTTACATCTAGCCATTTTGTTCATGCTTCTATTATTAATTACATTTTATTCCATTTTAATACCTATCATTTCTATGGCACTTTAAGGTTTATAAAACATTTTACCTAATGTATCTAACTTTATCACCACAACAGCTCTGGGAGGTAGATGCTATTATTATCCTTATTTTGTAGAAGAGTAAACTGAGGCAGACAGAGGTTAAATGGCTTGCCCAGAGACACAGCTAGTATGTGTCTGAGGTCAGATTGGAACTCAGCTCTTCCTGACTCCAGGCCCAGCCTTCTATCCATTGCATCACCTGGCCAGCTGCCTCATGCAATGGGTTATATGTGCGTGTGTCACATCATACGTGTAGTATGTGTACATACACATACAGACATACACATATGTGTGTGCGTGCATATATACATGTGTGTTAACAAATATCTGCCTTCCTCTGTTCATAATTATGAGCTCTTCATGCGCTGGCATTCTCCCCGTGATATCTCGTACAGTGGTGGGCATCGGGGCAGACATAGGTTAGCTTGGCTTGTTGACTTGTTCTTGGTGATTGTCTACCCCGTGACTAGCTCGAAATGATGCCAAGTATCAGAATGAGGGAGGGAGTGACCCACAAAAGTCTGGAAAGCTTCTACACAGAACTGAAAGGTAATATTTGCTCCTTCATTTCCAAAGGTCTGCCATTACCAGGTGGCCTTGTTTTTCCCTCCCAGCATTCTGTTCAGATCCATCGTCTCATTCTTATTGGATTACCCTAAGTCCAAAAGAAGATTATTCAAAGTCTAAAAACACAGCTACACTCGTTGCCTCACTCTCCAGGCTGTCCTCGCATCTCAGGCCCATTTCCTTTCAATGTTTCAGTTGGCGAAGGCCTCCCATCCTACGGCAGAGCAGACCCAAGGCCCACAACACTCAGAGACAGACGCTTCCGAGAGTTCGTCATGAAGCTAGTGACAAAGGTCTCCCAGCTTACCGGGACTGTCTCCCAGACAGCGGCCACACAATCTACACAGGCCTGTGCTTCTTAGCCTGCTGTCCTTGGCCGGAACTTACACTGGTAGAGTCTTCAAGAACCCAGGTCACCTCTGCACCATCTGGTCTCTCCAGCAATGATGGAAGCCCTGGAGAGCCTGGGCTCTGCCACACACTAATTCCTTATCCCACCATAGCACTGCACAGGACCTGGCACACAGTAGGTGCTCAATAAATGCTTGCAGAATGAAGAAAGCAAAAATGTGCTTTCCCTTTCAACATACTGGCTGTACAAGTCTATTCTCCCCTCCAGAGACAGTTAGGTGGTACAGAAGATAGAGCACGGAGCCTGTGGTAGGAAAGAAGAGGAGTTCAAATCCAGCCTCAGATACTTACTAGCTGTATGGCCCGGGGCAAGTCCCTCAACCTCTGTCTGCCTCGATTTTCTCAAGGGTAAAATGGGGATAATAACAGCAATCCCCTTCCAGGGATCTTGTGAGGATCAAATGAGATATTTGGAAAGGGCTCAGCACACAGTAGGCACCTGCTAAATGCCTGTTCCTTCTCCCATCACTGCACCATCTTGCCCTCTCTCTCAGGCATGAGTCCTACATGGGAAAACCACTCAGGGTCACCCCGATGCTCAGGCCTCAGCTGAGGCCCACAGTGGGCTTGGGAATGATGGTGAATCAGCCTCTGTCCCCTCCTAGCAGGCTCCTCATCCTCTGAATAAGGGCCTGTTCTCTCCTCTTCCCCAGGCTAACTCTGGATCGTCGAATGAGTGATGGGCACTCAGTCTAGTGGCCGCTCTTAGCACCCTTCAGTGTCTAGAGGGAACGTTTAGCCTGAGGCAGCTTTGAACATTTCTTTCTAAGGGCCATTGTCCCTAAAACATATGCTGGGAAATGTGCACTCAGATTCATCATTTGGTCCCATTCATTTGCCTGGGCCATCTCCAGGGCCTGCGTGCTCCCTGAAGTCTCTCTGAAGAGTCAGGGGCTCTTTGATCAAGCGTGGAATTCACCTTCTGGCCAGGAGCTCCATCTAGTCTAACTGGCCACTCTGGGTAGGCTTGGTCCCTCACAGATTCACTGGCCTCCCCCTGCAGGGAGTCGCTAACACCTGCACATGAAGTGGGTTCCCAGGAAGCCTTCCCCAGTAGCCTGGACTAAACCCATTCCTGAAGGGGACTGCACAGCCCCAGCGAGATGCGTGCTATGGTGTCTTCCTACTGAAAGGTATTACTGAGGATGAAATGATAGCTGTTTAAACCATCCTACTTCCTAAGCTGTTGTCAGTGCGTGTGCTGAAGCTCTGGAGTGCTCTAAAGGAAGCAGCCTGTTCCAGACAAACCAACCACTCCCACCATCTCCCCTCACACCATTCCATTTCTAACCCCAATTCCTCTCCAAAGCTTGTCCACACATAGTATGTCTCCCCCATTCAACTGTGAACTCCTCCTCCTCCTCCTCTGCCTTCCTTTGTATTCCCAGGGCTTAGCACAGTGCCTGGCACATAGTAGGCTCTTAATATATGTTTATTGACTGACTGATTGACCGTGATGGAGATAGCCCAATACCTTGAACCCAAGAGCTTTGGGGGCAGCAATGCTTCCAGCCCAATACTCTTGGCCTCATCCTGGGGAGTCACCTCTGGGCAGATGTAGCTGCAGCCACTGGAGACCAGGAAAAGGAAGATCTAGCCCCCAAAGGCCTTAGCACTGCCAAATAGTTCAACTTCAGAAACGGACAGGATTCTATCACTGGACATGAGATAAAAGAAGAGGTCTGACTATGGGCTTTGCTGCTGCTCCCTATGCACCATGGGACCCTTCCCTCCGACCTACTGCTGGAATCTTCCCTCTCTCCACCAGCCTGTGAGCTCCTCAAGGGCAGGGACTGCCTCACCTTCCTATGTGTAGCCCTAGCACTGAGCTCAGGCTCTGCACATAAAAACACTTAACAAATCATTCATTCATCCTCCCTGCGGGTTCCTGGCTGTCTCCATGCTCTTCACATTTGTCACTTCTTACAATGACAACTTAAGTTTCAGTCACACACCACTACTCCCAAAGGGAGCCCCTCAAGGAGGATTATTCCATGCTCCCATCACTTACAGAGATCGTGTCCAAAGACATCTATCTCTGCACAGATGGGTCCCTCTTTCTTTCCAATGGCCCCCAGAAGTGGGAACAAAGCAAGCCGAGGCTTTGTAGTTCTTCCATAGATTGCCACATATCGGCAACTCGGAGCCACGGGCCTATCAATACCTTGGCATTGCATTATTGGTAACTATCTCTACCAATTTAATAGGTTTAATATGGCCCCTCAGAGTTGTTTTAATTTGTTTTTGTCTGGTTGTCACAGAGTTTAAACAATGCTTCAGCTGGTTATTTGCATTTGTTTCTTAATCTCTTCAAGAACTGCCACTTCGTATCTTTTGTTCCAGGAAATAGATCTAACTCATAAACCTGCATCAATTCCTAATAGATTCTAGATGTCCGATATATTATTTGAATGCTGCTAGAGAAATACTACTAGAATTGTATCAATGACATTACTAAAATTTTACCAGGCAGTACTACTGAGAAATAATAATAAAAGCAACAGTAATAAATGTGGGTATGTGTATTTATTTGATACTACAGGTACTTAAAATCCAAATACTCCCCCAACCAAGTGCGTTCTTTCACAGCAATCAATCTATTAGTTTACCCAACCAATATTATTAAACATTCCACATGTCCCAAGTCTCTGTTTCTCTCTCTGTCTCTCTCTATCTCTCTATTTCTCTCTGTCTCTGTCTCTCCTTTTATTGTTTCCCTCTGTGATTAATGCTCCTTTTAATACTCTTTTGGGGATTGCACAGAAGCAGCCACTAGCTCATTCAGTCGTGAAGACACCACCGATGAAAGCACTAGGTCCCCTCCTGAGCTGCTTTGTTCTTCTGAGCCTGCCCCTTTCTCACTCTCCCTAATGCTCTTGACTGTGTAACTCCAAAGCTTCTCTGAGGCTGGAACTCTTTTCCCTGCATCATTCAAAGTAAGCTTGGTTTTTAAAAGTCTTTTTTTTAAAGTACTGTCTTTGTTCTAAAAATGCATAGCTTTTCTGGGAAGGCATTTGAGGATTTAACCATACACTGTTAGGCTTTCAAACCTAATGACCATGAACAGTCTTAATGATTTCATGGGGACAAAGGCAGAAGGAACTTGGGAACTTTATGAACACTCGGGCTATCTGGGGGGCTGGGGTAGGGGGGTTGATGAAGACTACTTGGAGACAAGTGATCTTTTCGTCACTAATGCCAAATGAAGGAAAGGAATTCAGAAGGGCAGATAGATTTGGGAAATGAGTGGCTGGTTAAGATGATAGTGTCTGAGGATGAGATTTGGAAATCTGGACTGCAGGGATGGAATGTGCCTAACAAGAGCCAGGGAAAATATATCTATCTGAAGCCTTATGATTCTGACAAGGCTTTAAATGAAAGAGGGATGGAAGGGAGAAGACTGCCCACAGAAATCTGCCAAGTATTCCTAGAGATAAAAGCAGATGTGATCTTGGAAGGACACCAGCAGAAGAGAAGACTGGTAACCAACAGGGGACAAAAATCCAAGAAAAACATGGTCTCAGACGTCTATGTACCAAAGCAGAAATTATGGTTAACAACAGGTAAAGACTAGAGGCCTGGGTACAAAGAGACAAATCATAGGTATCGATAAGCTTGGGTGATAAAATTTATATTGAGGACATAGTTCTGGATGGGTAAACCCTAATCAAAAAAAGTGAGATAAGTGAAGGGGTGGGGTGGGGTTACGGAGCAGCATTGTCTATTAAGGAGATATGGTCATATGAGAAAATCAGAGAACCTCCAAGAAAAGGGATGTGGTGGAGAGCAATGAGATGCAAATTGATTGAGGCAGAACCCTAATGCAGGCATGAGTTGTAGAGGTGTTACCCAAACCACATTAAAATTTAATTGGGAAATATTTAACAAAATAAATAAAAATACAATAAAACACAACTGACGTTTATATGTTGTTTTCTGAGTCAACATGCAACCCACGGGGATCCTTACGTAAGCTTTGGTGGTTGCCGTGTCTATTTGAGTTTGACACCATTGCTATAGCCCACCTTGGCAGAAGGAGGTGTCGGATAAGGAGTTTGGAAAGACAGGTTTCAAGGAGGCAGTGGCCTGAGTGAGGCCCAGAAGTACAGACAGAAAAATTTCAACAGATGCTGGTGAGGACTGCGTCCCACACCGTAGCTTCAGGTGCAGTTATCTTTTTTACTATACCGTGTTATGGAAACGCTTGTTCTAGGAATTGAAAATAATTTTTAAAAAATAATAATATCACCGTTCAAGAAGTGAAGGAAGTGTCAGAACTGCTTCACTGTGCTTTCCTGACTCCGACCAGCAGAAAGGAACTGGTTGTGAGGCCAGACGCGGTAGAAGCCTTGGGAGCGAGTGGCTGCTCCATCCTGGAGTTTGTGTGAGAGAAGGGGTGAGCTAAGTGGGGAGGTTGTGCCCCCCAACCCAATTTCAGAAGAGAAGATTTCAAAGCAACCTGGAAAAGATTTGTTGGATCCAGTGGTCTAGTGGAGGGGCTGCCCACAAAAGAGAAATGGGAAGAATCTTGAGAAGAAAAGTCTTAAGACACCAACAGTGATTAGCACAATGTCTGCACAGAGTAGGTGCCCAATAAATGTTTATTGATCAACTAACGACAGAGATGGAGAGGAGAGGAGGAAGATAAACAAGGACAAGAAGCCTAAAGATAAGGGGGCATCTCTGACCAACTCCAATCCAAAAGAGACACGTGTGGAAGATGACCTCACGGGCATGTTGGGGGCAATGAGCACCACCCATGGAACAAGCTGGTGAGGCTAATGCCAGGAATGTCTAGGCTCAGAATGAGCTGAGGCTGGGGAGGAAAGCTCAGAGCTGTAAGAGGGGCTACCTGAGGGAAGAAGGACCCACTCAGGGTGGACTGGATCTTGGACAATACAGTGAAAGATAAACAGTTCAGGCCCCGCTCTCGTATCTTTCAGAACCCAGAACTTCAGTTCACCTGGGCCTGGCAACTCAATCTCATTGAGGGAAGCATGACTGCCTGCCAGATTTCTTGTTCGTCTGGATTTTCTATGCCAGGAGGAAATGGAGCCAAACGGGGTTAAGTGACTTGCCCGGCACCCTCTCTTACTCCTCGTATGGGTAGTTCGGACCATCTTCTCTCCTGCAGCCTCCTAAACCTCCCCATCCCCACACTCTTTCAGCTGAGAACCTTGCCTCTTACTTTACTGAAAAAATGTGAGACCCTCTTCTCCCCTTCACTTCACTCCTTGACATCATCCCCCACTCTTGTCTTTACTCCAATCCAAGATGAAGAAATGAACCTTCTCTTTGCCAAGGTCAACTGCTCTATAGACCTCATGATCCTATTCCATCCTAGCTTCTCCAGCACCTTGTCCCCTCTATCATTCCCCCTTTAATATATTCAGTGTCTTTCTATCTACTGGCTCCTTCTGTGCTGCCTACAAACATGCCCACATTTTCTCCATGCATTAAAAACCCTCACTAGAGCCCATCTCCCTCCTCAAGCTATCATCCTTCATACCTCTTCCCTTTCACAACTAAATTAGATGTCTGTAGCTAAAATTGTAATGCAAGAAGCATTCCTATTGAAAACACTTGAAAGCATTGGTGTAAATGGACTTTTCCTTAAAGTGATAACAAGCATCTACCTAGAACCAACAAGAAGCATTATTGGTAGTGGGGACAAGCTAGAAGCCTTCCCAGTAAGATCAAGAGTGAAGCAAGGATGCCCATTATCACCAAGATTATCCAATATTGTGTTGGAAATGTTAGCAATAGCAATAAGAGAAGAAAAATAAGTGGAAGGAATCAGAATGAGTAATTAGGTAATACAATCATATCTCTTTGCAGACAATAGGATAATATACTTAGAAAATCCTAGAGATTCAACTAAAAAGCTAGTTGAAGCAATTAATGATTTTAGCAAAGTAACAGGATATAAAACACACCCACATAAATCATCAGCATTTCTATGTATCACCAGCAAATCCCTGCAAGAAGAGATAGCAAGAAATACCCTACTTAAAACCACCATGGACAGCATTAAAGATAAACTCAGAAACTACATGAACATAATTATAAAACACTTTTTGTACAAATAAAGTCAAATTTAAATAATTGGAGAAATATTCATTGTTCATTGGTGGTCAGAGCCAATGTCATAAAAATGACAATTCTACCTAAACTAATCTATTTATTCAACAATTTTACATTTAAATTACAAATAATTATTTTATTGAGCTAGAAAAAATAATAACAAAATTCATTTGGAAGAACAAAAGCTCAAGAATATTAAAGAAATTAATGAAAAATGTAAAGGAAGGAGATATTGCAGTATCAGATCTTAAACTGTAATATAAGGCAGTAATTATCAAAACTATCTGATACTGGCTAAGAAATGGAAAGTGGATCAATAGAACAAAGTAAACGTATGATACACAGTAGTAAAGGATTATGGTAACCTTGTGTTTGACAAATGTAAAGATTTAAACTTGTGAGATAAAAATTCACAATTTGATTTAAAAATTGTTGGAAAATTAGAAAGCAGTCTGGAAGAAATTGGGTGTAGACCAATATCTTACACTACTTACCAAGATAAGGTCAAAATGGATACATGACCTACACATAAATGGAGATATCATAAGTAAATTAGAAGAACACAGAACCTATTACCTATCAGACTTGTGAATAGAAGAAAAATTATAAGTAAACAAGAGATAGAGAACATTGTGAGACGCAAATGGATAATTTTGATTACATTAAATTAAAAAGGATAAAAACCAATGTAGTCAAGATTCAAAGAAAAGCAGAAAATAGGAGAGGGAGGGGTTATAGATAGTTTCTTGGATAGAGGTATATCTCAAATATATATAGAAATATATAGAAAACTTAGTCAAATTTATAAGAATATGTATTGTTCCTCAATTGATAAATGGCCAAAGGATATGAACAGATTTTTTTTCAGACAAAGAAATCAAGGCTATATATAGTCATACGAAAAAATGCTCTAAATCATTACTGATTAGGGAAATGCAACTTAAAACAGCTTTGAGATACCATCTTACACCTATCAGATTGACTAAAATTATAGAAGGGGAAAATAAAAAAGAGAGGATGTATAAAAATTGAGACACTAATAATAATAATAATAATAATCGGTGGAATTGTAAACTTATCCAGCACACATTTATGGTTGGAAAGCAAACTGTAATTATTCCCAAGGAGTTATTAAACTGTCTGTACCCTTTGACCCAGCAATACCACTCTTAAGTCTGTTTCCCAAGGTGATCAGGGGAAGAGGAAAAGAACCCATATGTTTTAAAATATTTATAGCAGTTCTCTTTGTGGTGGCAAAGAACTAAAAATTGATGGGATGCCTGCCAATTGAGGACTGGCTAAACAAATTGTGGTATATGATTGTGATGGTATGTTACTGTACTGTAGGAAATGATGAGCTGGTTGATTTTAGAAAAACATGAAAAGATTTGCATGAAATAATGAAGAGTGAAATGAGCAGAACCAAGAGAACATTGGATACAGTAACAGCAATATTGTTCAAAGAATAACTGTGAACAACTAAGTCATTCTGAGTATTATAAATACTCAAGTCAACTGCAAAAGACCTACGAAGGAAGATAGATATTGTGTCAAAGTGTGGCCTTCTCTAGTGCAGGGTGAGGATGGAAGATAGAGGAAGATAGTCAGAACTTAAAATGTAACCAAAAAAATACTTTAACTTAAAGAAAAAAAGTCCATGCTCCACCCCCCTACTCCGAATTAGGAACCTGATCCCATTTCTACTTCTCTATCTTCTAAACCCCCTTCAATCTGTCTTCTAATCACACTCAGCTGAAACTGCTCTCTCCAAAGTTAGCTCCAATCTCTTAATTGCTAAATTTGATGGCTTTTTTTTCAATCCTAATCACATCCCATCACATCCCATCACATGCTTTAAAGGTGAAGGCTTTCCTCTTCTAATTTATCAGCATAGCAGGGACTCAGGAATCAAGGCAAGGACCCTACAGAGAGGTAGCAGCAGAAAGAGCCACAAGGGGTCAGCAAAAGCCTCAGATCCTGGAGAAGCTAGCCTGCGGCCATATTTTTGATGCTTCAGCTCAGACCATTTGATTCAGTGACATATCTAGTGCTACCGTTACCTTCATGGACATTCTGAGAAACAAATTATTCCCTCTCTCCCTCCCAAGGCTGGGCTCATAAGTGAGACTAAGACACCCCTTCAGACTCCTACTGAACCAGGGAGCCCAGATCCAATGACATCAGAGGAATGAAACAAGCTATGACAAAATGAAATTTGGAGGTGGAAAGAATTGGAGCAACATCTTTCTACTCCCAAGAACATGAATCAAGGAGGCAGACGAAGCTGGCCAGTTCAATACTTCTGTGAGAAGAGAGGCCACAAGGACCAAGAAGCAGCTATGGGGAAGTACTAAACCAGAAAGTACTTAGTGGGGCAGGCACAGTGCCCATTCAGAGGCCAGTGAGGCAGCTGCTTCCTTCACTGTCCTCAGAGAGAAGATGGACTAAAGGGAGGAGATGACGTCAGAGGGTGGGGGTGAAATCTGAGGGTGGGGGTGATCCCAGAATGTGGAGAAACAGCTGGGTTCTCCAGGTTTGAGAGGCAGCCCACTGCTAGTTGGGCTAGTAAGGGCATCGGAAGGTGCCCAAGGGAATGGTGTTGGGGACAAGTCAGCAGGCATTTGTCTTAGCACGTGTAGGAAGGCAAGAGGAATGGCAAGCCATTCATTCACGTGGATCACTTTCCTGCCAATTGGTTCATTTTGATCCAGTACAATACATGCTCCCTGAAGGTAAAGCTGATTTTCCTGGTCATTTTTTTATCTCAGCACACAGTACAGCATCTTGTCCACAGTGGGCACTTTGAATAAATGAGGTCTTCAAATTGAGATGACCACTTCCTGTATGTGTTGAGGGCATTCTTCTTCAGGTACAGACTAAACAGGTAAGAGATGGCTACTGAGGGACCCTCCAACTCTGAAATTCTGATAGGCCTTCTGTGATTCTATTTTAAAAGTATTTCCCACAAATAGTTCTAAATATTTGCTTATCCTGAGATATCCAAGACATACTGAATTAATTTTTTTTAATTTTCAAAACTTTCATGTCTTTTTTTATTCAATTCTTTTTTTCTCAAGACATAATTAAATAAAGACAACTTAGGAGGTCAGAAGGAGAGGTCTGTGGCACTGGGGTAGGGAGCAGCCTGGAGACCACGTAGCAGCAACACCAACTATGAGCCTTGAAGCAGCAGCAGCAATTTCAGGAAGTCTTAAGAGAGAGATGGTAAGAGTATCTGGCAACTTGTCAGGAAGAGGTTACAGGGATCCCTGTGCTAGCACTGTGGTTTAGTTGCTGTTTGGCAACTCCATGCTCATACCCACTTCTGAATCACAGTTTCAGGGCAGAGAGGAGCACTTGCAGTCCCAAGGGATCAGGGACTCTGAGGAGTAATATTACTTGTGGCTACAAGGAATCAGGGGCCCTTCCTGGGTAAGGACCAGAGCATAGACTAGGAGAGCAGTGACCACACCTCTCCCCAGATCACACCACCTTGGAAGCATTGAAAAATTCCAACACTCCCCCGCCCAGAACTAGCTCTGAAAACAGCAGCACAAAAAAGCCTGAAGCTTCCACTCTCACCCTGGGAGTAGAGCCCAACTTTAACATAAAGTTCAAAGTAAAGAAATAGGCTGGGAGCTCTGATTCTTATAATCTAGTCACTGCTCAGATTCTTACAATCTAGCCAATAGCTCACAGATGCTCAGACTCCTTAAGAGTCTGCCCAATATGACAGATGTTTTAATAAACTTTGTCTTAGGCTGAAAAAAAAAGAAAGAAATAGGCTGGGGAAATGAATAAACAACAATAACAAAAAGAACCTGACCATAAAAAAGCTATTCTAATGACAGAGAAGATTAAGACACAAACTCAGAAAAAGACAATGATACCAAAATATCTACAAGAAAAGTCTCAAAGTAAATATAAATTCAACACAAGCCCAAAAAAATTCCTGGAAGAGCTAAAATATAATTTCAAAAATCAAGTAAGAGTGGTACAGGGGAAAAAAGGAGTGAGAGTAATACAAGAAAATTATGAGAAGATAATTAACAGTTTGTAAAAAGAGGCACAAAAATAGAAAGAAAATAACACTTTAGAAATAAAATCGACCAAATGGTAAAATAGGTAGAAAACTTCACTGATAAAAAATCATTCCTTAAAAAGCAGAATTGGCCAAATGAAAAAAGAGGTACAAAAGCTCACTGAATTGGGCAAGTGGAAGTAAATGACTCCATGAGACATCAAGAAACAATAAAAACAAATTTAAAAGAATGAAAAAATAGAAGAAAATATGAAATATCTCATTGGAAAAAATAACTGACCTGGAAAATAGATCAAGGAAAGATAATTTAATAATTGTTAGACTGCCTGAAAACCATGAACAAAGAAACAGCCTAGACATCATATTTCAAGAAATTATAAAGGAAAACTGATCCAATATCCTAAAACCAGAGGATAAAATAGAAATGGAAATAATCCGCCTAACACCACCTGGAAGAAATCCCAAAATGAAAACTCTGAAAAATAATATGGCCAAATTCCAGAGTTCCCAGGTTAAAAAAAAATACTTTAAATAGCTAGAGAGAAATCATTCAAGTATTGTGGAGCCACAGCCAGGATCACAAAATATTTACCAGCTAACACATTAAAGAGTCAGAGGGCTTGGGATATAATATTCCAGAGGTTATAGGAGCATGGATTACAACCAAGAATAACATACCCAGCAAAAATGAATATAATCCTTTGGCAGGAGGAGGGTGGAGAAGAGATGGATATTTCATGGGATAGAGGATTTTCAAACATACCTAATGAAAATATCAGCAATAAATAGAAATTTTGACTTTCAAAGACTCAAGAGAACCATAAAAATATAGACATGAAAGAGATCATAAGGGACTCAACAACGTTAAACTGTTTACATTCCTAAATGGGAAGAAAACACTTGTAACTCCTAAGAATTTTATCATTATTAGGGCAGCTAGAAGGACTCTACATAGACAGAAGGCATGGAAGTGAGTAAATTATATTGGAATGATCTCAAAAAAAATGAATAGGTGAGAAAAAATGCACTGAGAGAAAGGGAGAGAGAAAGAATGTGGGAAATCATCTGACATAAAAGAGGTGCACAAGGAAAAGCTTTTACAGTGGAGAAGAAAATGGAGTGGGGCATGCAGTGCTTGAACATCACTTACAACTGAATTGACTCAAAGAGGGAAGAATATATATACATGCACATATATATGTACAAATGTACATATACACACACACTCAACTGGGTATAGAGATCTATCTTACCCAACAGGGAAGTAGTTGGAGAAAGTGATAAGAGAAAGGTGGGGAGAATGATAAAAGGGAGGGTGGATTAGGGGAGGCAGTGGTCAAAAGCAAAACAGACTTATAAGGAGGGACAGGATAAAAAGAGAGTGATAAAGATAAACAGAAAAAAGTAGGATGAAGGGAAATGCACAGTTAGTCATCATATAAGTCACCCATACAATGGAAGCAGATAGTAGAATGTATTAGAAACCAGAATCCAACAATATACTGTTTACAAGAAACATACTCGAAACAGAGACAGAGAGTTAAAAATATGGGCTGGAGCAGAATCTATTATGCTTCAACTGAAGTACAAAAGCAGGGGTAACAATCATAATCTTGGACAAAGCAGAAGCAAGAATAGACCTAATTAAAAGAGATAAGCAAGGAAACTAAATCTTAGTAAAAGGCACTGTAGATAATGAAGTATTTTCAATACTAAATATATATATAATGTACCAAAGAGCATAGCATCCAAATTCTTAAAAGAAAATTTAAATGAGTTACAGGAGAAAGTAGGCAGTAAAACTATTAATAGTGGGGGATCTCAATTTTCCCCTCTCAGACCTAAGCAAATCTAGCCATAAAATAAATAATAAAGGTGTTAAGGGAATAAACAGAAATTTTAGAGAAATTGGATATAATAGATTTCTGGAAAAAATTCAGTGGAAATAGAAAGCAGTGTGTCTTTTTCTCAACTGTCCACAGCACTTTCACAAAAATTGACCATGCATTAGGGCATAAAACCTCACAAACAAATGCAGAAAGGCAGAAATATTAAATACACCCTTTTCAGACCATAAAGAAATAAAAATTACATTCAATAAAAGGCTGTGGAAGCATGGATTAAAAATTAATTGGAAACTAAATAATCTTATCCTAAAGAATGAGTGAGCCAAAGAACAAATCATAGAAACAATCAATAATTTCATTAAAGAGAATGACAATAATGAGACAACGTACTAAAATTTGTGGGATGCAGCTAAAGCAGTACTTAGGGAAGAATTCATATCTCTAACTGTATACATCAATAAAAGAGGGAAAGAGCAGATCGATGAATTGAACATGCAACTAAAGGAAAAACAAAAAAAAGGAGAAATTTTAAATCCCCAATTAAGCACAAAAATGGAAATTTTGAAAATTAAAGGAGAGATTAACAAAATTGGAAGTAAAAAACTATTGAAGTAATAAATTACACTAGGACCCAGTTTTATGGAGGAAAACAATAAAATAGATAAATCATTGGTTAATTTGATTTTTTTAAAAGAAGAAAATTAAATTACCATATCAAAAATAAAAAGGGTGAATGTACCACAGTGAAGATGAAATTAAAGTAATTATTCAGTTATTGCCCATTGAAATACATGTCAATAAAAAGACAGTCTAAGTAAAATGGATGAATGTTTTAAAAAATAAAAATTTCCCAATTAGCAGAAGAGGAAACAGAATGCTTAAGTAACCCTATCTTAGAAAAAAGAAATTTAACAGGGCATAAATGAGCTCCCTAAGAAAAAAATCTCCAGGACCAGATGAATTTACACATGAATTCTACCAATTTATAAGAAACAATTAATCTCAATACTAAATAAACTATTTGGAAAAATCTGGTAAAGGAGTCCTACCAAGTTCCTTTTATGATGCAAATATGATTTTTAAAAATAATATTTTATTTCCCCCAATTTCATGTAAAAACAACATTTGGGTTTTTTTTTAGTTTTGAGTTCCAAATTTTATTCATCCCTCCCTCACTCTTCTGCCCCCTCCCTGAGATGGTAAACAATCTGATAGAGGTTATACATGTGCAATCATATAAAATACAAATATGGTTTTGGTACCTACACCAAGGAAAGCAAAAGAAGAGGAAGAAAACTACAGGCTAATTTTCCTTGTCATTAGCCCCAGTTGATGCAAAAATAAATAAATAAATAAGTACTATCAAAGAGATTGAAGAAATATATCACAAAGATCACACACTATGACCAGGTGAGATTTATACCAGGAATACAGTTCTGGTTCAACATTGGGACAATTATAAGTATAACCGACCATATCAATGACAAAAATCATATTATTATATCAATAAATGCAGAAAAAAAGCTTTGACAAAATAGCATTCAATATTGTATTAGAAATGCTAACTATAGCAATAAAACAAGAAAAAGAGATTGAAGGAATAAAAATAAGCAATGAGGAAACAAAACTACCACTCTTTGTAGATATGATGGTATCTGAAAAATCAACTAAAAACAATTGAAACAATAACTTCAGCAAAGTTCCATGATTTAAAATAAACCCACATAAATCATCAACATTTCTATATATAACCCAGCAAGAAGAGAGAGAAAGAGAAATTCCATTTAAAATAACTATAGACATTATAAAATACTTGGGAGTCTACCTATCAAGACAATCCCATGAACTATATGAACACAATTACAAAATATTTTTTACACAAATACAGATCTAAACAATTGGAGAAATATTTATTGCTCATGGATAGGCTGAACTAATATAGTAAAAAACCTAAGTTAATTTACTTATTCAGTGTTATACCAATCCATCTACCAAGGAATTATTTTATAGAACTAGAAAAATAATAACAAAATATATCCAGAAGAACAAAAGATCAAGAATATAAAGGGAATCAATGAAAAAAGGGTAAAGGACTGAGGCCTAGAAGTACCAGATCTCAAACTATATTATAAAGAGGTAACCATCAAAACAATCAGGTAGTGTTCTAAAAAATAGAGTAGTGGATCAGTGGACTAGATTAGGTATACAATACACAGTAGTAACTGATCACACTAATCTACCTTTGTGGGCAAGAACTCACCATTTGACAAAAATTGAGAGGAAAACTGAAATGCAGTTTGGAAGAAACTAGGCATAGACCAACACCTCAGACTGTATACCAAAATAAGGTCAAAGTGAATAGATGATTTAGACATAAATAGTGATAGCATAAGTGAATTAGAGGAACATGAAAATTTTTATCTGTCAAATCTATGGATTAGGGAATAATTTATAACTAAACAAGATATAGAGAGGATCACTGGAAGTAAAACAGATGATTTTGATTGCATAAAGTTAAAAAGATTTTGCATAAACAAAACCAATGCAGCCAAAATTAGAAGGAAAGCAGGAAACTGGGGGAGAGGGGGATTATAGCAAGTTTCTCTGATAAATGCCTCATTTCTCAAATGCATAGGGAATTGAGCCAAATTTAAAATAAAATAAAATAAAATAAAAATAAATAAGAGCCATTACCCAATAAATGGTCAAAGGATGTGAACAGCCAGTTTTCAGAAGAATTTAAATTTATCTAGTCACATGAAAAAATGTTCTAAATCATTATTGATTAGAGAAATGAAAAATTAAAATAATTCTGAGATTTCACCTCACATTTATCAGATTGGTTAATATGCAGAAAAGGAAAATGGCAAATGCTAGAGGGAACATGGCAGGGGCGGGGGGAATTGCACTGTGGATGGAGTTGTGAACTGTTCTAACCATTCTGGAGAACAATTTGGAACTGCCCAAATGTCTGTAAAACTGTGCATACTCTTTGACTGAGCAATACCACTGCTAGGTCTGTATCCCAAAGAGATCAAAGGAAAAGGAAAAGAACCTATAGGTACGAAAATATTTATAGCAGCTTTTTTTGTGGTGGCAAAGAATTGAAAATTGAGGGAATGTCCATCAATTGGGGAACGACTGAAGAAGTTATGGTATATGATTCTGATGGAATACTATTGTGTGATAAGAAATGATAAGCAGGATGGTTTCAGAAAAACCTGGAAAGACTTGTATGGACTGATGCAAAGTGAAGTAAGAATCAGTAGAACATTGTGCAGAGTAACAGCACTATTGTAATGATGATCATCTGTGAAAGACTTTGCTACTCTGATCAAGACAATGATCCATGACAATTCCAAAAGACTGATGGCGGAAAATGGTACCCACCAACACTAATGCATTGTTGGTGGAGTTGTGAACTGATCCAACCATTCAGGAGAGCAATTTGGAAAAATATCCAAAGGGCTATAAAACTGTGCATACCTTTTGATCCAACAATATCACTGGTAGGTCTTATCCCAAAAGGGGGAGGGAGGAAGAACCTATTTATACAGTAATATTTATAGCAGGTCTTTTTGCAGTAGCTAAGCATTAGAAATTGAGGGAATGCCCATAAATTGGAGAATGACTGAACAAGGTGTGGTATATGATTGTAATGAAATACTAATTTGTGCTACAAGAAATGACAAGAAGGATGATTTCAGAAAAACCTGGAAAGACTTGCATGAATTGATACAGAGTGAAGTGAGCAGAATCAGGAGAACATTGTACACAATAACAGCAATATTATATGATGCAGAACTGGGAATGATTTACAATAATCCAAGAAAATCCCAAAGGACTCATGATGAAAAATGCTATCTGCCTCCAGTGAAAGAATTGGAGTCTGAATACAGACTGAAGCACACTATTTTTTCTCTTTCTTTCTTTCTTTCTTCCTTCCTCCCTTCCTCCCTCCCTTCTTTCCTTCCTTCCTTCCTTCCTTCCTTCCTTCCTTCCTTCCTTCCTTCCTTTCTTCTTTCCTCCCTCCTTTCTTTCTTTTCTTATTTGAGTCTTCTTATACAAACTGACTAATATGGAAATGTTTTACATGTTTGCACATGTGTGACCTATATCAGATTGCTTACTGTCTCAGAGAGGGGAGAGGAGAGAGAGGGAGGGATCGAATTTGGAACTCAAAACTTTAAAAACAACAACAAAAACTAATGTTTAAAATTGTTTTTACATGTAATTGGGGAAAAAATAAAATATTATTTTTAAAAATGCAATCTACCTCCAAAGAAAATTAATAGATTCTGAGTACAGATTGAAGCAGATTTTTTTCACTTTCTTTATGCTTCATTGTTGTTTTTCTTTTTTTTAGTATTTTTATTAATTTATTTTTATTTATCAACAATCACTTCCATAAGTTTTTGAGTTTTAAATTTTTCTCTCTTTCCCTCCCCACTTCCCTACCCAAGACAACAAGCAATCTGATATAGGCTCTACATATACATTCCTATTAAACATTTTCACATTAGTCATGTTGTAAGGAAGAATTAGAACCAATAGAAAGAACCGCAAGAAAGAGGAAACAAAACAAAACAAAACATAACAAAAGAGCAAATAGTATGCTTCGATCTGCATTTAAACTCCACAGTTCTTTCTTTGGATGTGGATAGCATTTTCCATCTTGAGACTTTTGGAGATGTCTTAGATCCTTGCATTGCTAAGAAGGGCTAAGTCTATCAACATTAGTCATTGCCCAATGTTGCTGTTACTGTGTACAACCATTCTCCTGGTTCTGCTCACTTCACTCAGCATCAGTCCATACAAGTCTTTCCAGGTTTTTCTGAAATCTGCCTGCTCATCATTTCTTATAACACAATAGTATTCCATTACATTCATATACCACAATCTGTTCAGTCATTCCCCAATTGTTGTTGTTTTTCAATATAGCTAATACAGAAATATGTTTTGCATGACTTCACATGAATAATTGACAGAATGCTTGCCTTGTCAATGGGTGGGGGAGGGGTGGGAGGGAGAGAATTTAGAACTCAATTTTTTAAATGAATGTTTAAAATAAGTATTTTAAAAAGACAATCATATAGACGAGAAATACTAGTTTTTATTTAATACTATTATAAATAGTTTGGTTCATTTTTCTATCCTTTTCTTCTCAATTTCTTTTAAGAAATATAACAGTAGTAAGAAAATCTAAGAAATGAGTTCATCTCAGATTCTTTCATTTCTCTGACTTTTAATTTATTTGGGGGAATTCTTGCTATTTTCCTTCTCTGGAACATCCTGATTGCTGTTTAGGGTAAGTTGAAGATCCCAGATTCTCTGACTGCTTCTCTCTAGCATCTTTCCAGAATTTCCTGCACCTGGCTTTATTGCTGACCATCAGACTTAAGGGTCTACTCATTTTTCTAGAATTCCACATCCATAACTCATCTTTTGGAGTTGTAAAATCACTTATGTCATCAATCATATAAGCAAGGGGTTCTGGGAATTATAGAGCACATCCATCACACTCCTTTATCTTTAGGGCCGCTACTCAAATTCTGTATTTCACTGAAGATTTTTGAAAATTCCCTAAGGCAAGCCCAATCAAAGACTTTTTTTGAGCCACCGTTATGTTTTAATATGTAGCCATGGCTCAACTTGTCGCCTTCTGTTGTTATGACAAAGTTCACCCAACACTGGGGACTCTGAGAATGTATTGTGAAAAGAGCAAGACACCAGTGGGAAATGCCCCCAGTCAGACACAGAAACCTCTTTTCATCTCTTGAAATACAGAGACAGTGGGGCAGCTAGGTGGCGCAGTGGATAGAGCACTGGCCCTGGAGTCAGGAGGACTGAGTTCAAATCCAACCTCAGACACATAACACTTACTAGTTGTGTGACCCTGGGCAAGTCACTTAACCCCATTGCCTACCCCCCCCCAAAAAAGAAATGCAGAGACAGAACAAATAGAGATTGGCATGATAGATGTGTTTTATGTGGTTGGGGAGACTGTTCTAGAACAAGCCAAAGACTGCATGATGCAGAGCTAAGTGATTCTGAGACTCATTATAATACTCTAGCTAGACATAATCCAACAGAGATTCCAGTGTGTTTCTATTGGTTCATCACACTGCTCCTTATTTCCTCCTTCAACTGAGCACACATTTGTCCAGTACTTTCTACGTGGGAGGTATGACATCTCTTGGTGCCCCATTGTGGATGACAGAGTACAAGGAGATTCCATAGTGAGTAGATCCAGTGTAAGAAGAGATTTGACTCTGCTCCTCCCAGTTTATGGCTTGGGTCAACTCCATTTCAAGGCTATTAGTGATGCCCTTTGAATATCTGATTGCACACAAGGGCCAGCTCCCTCAGACTCAGCAGAGTTGGAATGTTCTAATCAAGAATCATTCCTGTGGGGGCAGCTAGGTGGCACAGTGGTAGGAGCACCAGCCCTAGTGTTAGGAGGACCTGAGTCCAAATCCTGCCTCAGATACATGACACTTACTAGCTGTGTGACCCTGGGCAAGTCACTTAACCCTGATTGCCTCACTAAAAAAAGCAAAAAAACAAACAAACAAACAAACAAAATCATTCCTGTGGACCACATGGGTTTAGGTAGGGGAAAGTGGAGGCAAGAGTCCCAAAGAGTAAGTTCCCACTAGGGGCCTCAGTTTCATTATCTGTAAAAATGAAAGGGTTAGATAAGATGACAGAGATGTTAGGCACGCTGGGGGAGAAACAGCAGCTCAGGCAGACCTAAGTGAAGTGGCTGTGAGAGGGTGACACATGCCACACACACCCGAACAGGGAATTCAGCATATTATCAGACAAGATGGAGACTGAAAATGCTTAAAGGGAAGGTAAGTCTAGCTCACAACTGTTTTCCTGCAGTGTATTTTTTCCCACAGAGTTCAATTTGTTAATTATCACCTGACACCAACGCTGATTCTAATTACCATTCAGTTCAACCAAGGCTCTGTCTTTTGGGCAGTTTTTTATCTGTATGATTTCCTTTGTCCAGCTCCCTGTCCTAAAAGATAGCCAGATTTAGCCTTCCTGAAATGGGAATCAGATCAACAGCAGCTGGCTGCTAACAGCATCTGCCTCTCAGGGACACAGTGAAGCGCATAGGAGGTGATGCCCATACACTGGTTGGCAAACCTTCGAAGGCATGGCCAGGATGAACTAGGATCACCATCACTGCCCAAGGACATGCATTCTCAATCAGTTGAATATGCTAGGATGGCAAGATTCTCAGACACACAGCAAGGCAGGAGCAGCCCAAGACTGACCTGGGTTTTCTCTTTGTTGGACTTTGTTGGACTGCCCCCATGTTGACCATGGGACTTCAAACCCCAGGTGCAAGGCAAACACTCATCTTCCTTTTATTTCCATAAGAAGTGAGACCACTATTTGTTGCTACTTAGCTGTTCTCTATGGTAGCCATAGCAACTTCTTGTCCTGGGCAAGTAACCACAGAGCCCACACTACGTGAACTATGGACATGGGTCACAGGACAGAGGAGTGCCACAAGCAAAGGAGGCAGCACTCATACTCTATGTAGCACTTACAAGGCCATGATAAGTGAGGGCTGGGCTGGTGCAATCCCATGTTCAGTCCAAGGCTGAATCTGCAGTAACCTTGGTCCCACAAGGACACTCTCCCAGCAGCTTCTGTAATTCATCTCTTGACTCATCCCCTACATCTAAAAATAGGGTGCATGCTCTTAATCAGAATCTATCCATCACAAAACTTCTCATGTTCCCGACCCTGGCAATCCTGTCCTTAAAAGTTACAGAAGCAAGGCTCCCTTTTGCCCTGCCTGATTCGTGCCTACTTATGGCTGAATCTAGCTAGGGCAAGTCACCCAGCCAAGTTGGCCATGTGCACCCCAGATTTCCCCACAGAGGCTCATCTCAATCTTCTCTTCTCTCCTCAAGCCTTCCATACTTCCCCCCTCAGCTGGGCACACAACTTCATTCCTTACTGAGAAAAGAGAGGCCATTCACCCCATCCTCCTTCTCCTCTTCATCTCACTGTCCCTTGACATCAGACCCATTGTCTCCTCTTGGAGTCCAGCGGCTTGATGAAAGGATAACCTGAATCCCCATCACGACCAATCTTTGGATTATTGCAATAGTTCTTCATTGGCTTCCCAGCCCTGTCCCTTACCACTGTGCCATCTCCTTATACAGCCGCAAAGGTGATTTTCCTCAAAACACGTCATCCTTTCGATCAATAAACTCCAGTGGTTGCCTGCTGCCTCTAGGTTGTCCTCCAGCACTTAGCACAGTATCCGGCACATAGCAGGTGTTTAATAAATATTAATGGGTTGGCATTTAGAACTCTTTACCTCCTGGTCCCGTCCTATCTTTCCTGCTTTGTTAAACAACAGTTTGGGTTCTGCACTCTTCAGTCCAGCTAAACTGACTGTGCTTCATATTGGGTTATCTCTCATCTCCATGCCTTTGCACAAGCTGTCCCCTGCCTGGAGCGCACTTCCTCCTCACTTCTGCCTCTTGGACTCTCTAGTATTCTTAAGTACTCAGGTCAAGAGCCATCTTCCCCATGAAACCTCTTCTGACCCCCAGTTGCCAGTCCTCTCTCCTCCCACCCATTTGGCACAGACCTCAATGTGTTTGTGTTGTCTTCCCTAACTAAGCTCCATAAGAGTAGCAACCTCAGCACTTGCTACAGTGCCTGACACACAGTAGGCACTTAATAAGTACTGGTTGATTATTGATTCTATAGAAATACAAGGAAAATGACCCAAGAGGTCTTGACTCTCAGAATCCTTTGCTTCCTTCACATTCCAGCTTAAGCATAACCTTCTGCATGAGACTCTTTTGATCCACAACCCTCTCCTGATACCCCCCCCAATAACCTATGTGTTTTGGGATTTGACATACATAGTATCTGGGAGAAGCATTTATCAAGTGCCTGTGGTATGCCTGGCACAAAAGCCCAGAGAGTGAGAGGGGTTCGTCTCTTTCCCCTTCTGGTGACCTGGCCACGTTGAGCTCTTCTCCCTGAACACTGCTTCCCGCCCCCCTCCCCGGCACCCCATCAGAAAACCCTGTTACCTTTTAGCATCACTGGCCATCCCAATTCCCAGCCAAATGGGTTGGTCCCAGTGCTCTTTGGTCAGTCACCTTGGAGTACCCTACTCCATGCTGGGAGCCCCATGTTAGGAGAAGCATGCCCAAGATGAATGGAAGAGGAATAGGATGGCGGTCCCAGTCCCCTGTCCTTATCAGGCCCTCTGGGTAGTGCTTTATTCCAAGCTGGGGCCCCATGTTAGGGCAAACATGGTCAAGCTGAGTGGAACCAGGA
This sequence comes from Vombatus ursinus, assembly GCF_900497805.2. NCBI lineage: Eukaryota > Metazoa > Chordata > Mammalia > Diprotodontia > Vombatidae > Vombatus > Vombatus ursinus. The sequence goes on along the minus strand of NW_020954595.1, from coordinate 15,445,214 downwards.
AAGGGGATCCCAGTGCTCTACCTTGCTCAGATCCTCTGGGGAGAATTCTCTTCCATTATGGGGGGCCCATATCAATGAAGAAGCTTAAAGCCCAGGCTGGTAGCCTGCAAAAGTGGGGACATCCCAGCTGGAAATCTGAGGATTTGGGGGCCCCCTACCAGCTGCCTTCAGATACTGGGAGGCTTTCCCATGGAAGACAATTCAGCTTTGTTCTTGGCCCTCAAGGGCACAGCCAGGAGCAATGGGTAAAAGATGCAGAATACATGTGGTAGGCTAGAAGTCAAGAAGTACCAGAAAGAAGAGAGCTGTGAGGTGTCTGAATGGGCTGCTTCCAGAGGCGGTGAGCTTGGCAAACAGCAGCTAGACAACCATTTGTGGGGAGGGCTGAAGGCTAAGGCGAGCCTCTTTCTTAGGTATGGACTAGATAACCCCTGAGGTTCCTTCCCTCTTAGAAATCGTGTGATTCTGAAGGGGATCAAAAAGGCGCAGGGGGAGGGCCATTCTGTATCTAGTTCTTAGCACCAAGAAAAGTTGGTTCCAGGGTAGGAAGGACTGGGGGCATTTGCAGAGAGTTGGCTGGGGAGGAGGGCATCTCTAACAAAAAAGATGGTCTTTGTCTTGCCTCTTTCATCCTTAGGTTTAATCATTTGAGGTGATGGCCTTGGAGCCCTCCTCAAACAGATTTGAGGGATGGAGTCGTACGATGAGTCAACCTGAGATGCAAAGCCATGGGGCCCCTACCAGATCAAGGCAGTGTCTGTGTGCTCCTGCCCACCCTTCCTTCCCTGTCCTATCAGTCACCTGAATTTATGGTCCCTTCCCCAGGTTCTCTTAACTGATTGGATTGGTGTTTTTACAGATGCTTTCCATGGTTTAACAAAAGGAGGGTGTAGGGGGCAGCTAGGTGGCGCAGTGGATAGAGCACTGGCCCTGAAGTCAGGAGGACCTGAGTTCAAATCCGGCCTCAGACCAAACACTTGACACTTACTAGCTGTGTGACCCTGGGCAAGTCACTTAACCCCAATTGCCTAAAAAAAAAAAAAAAAAGGAAGGTGTAACACGAGCCTTTCAGACAGTAGAACAGGAACCAGAGATGGAGAGTAGGATGCTTTCAGGGTGGGAATCTTTAGGGCCCATCTAATCACACTCTGTCTTTGAGTCTGCCCTGCCCATGTGAAACAACAACAAGCATGTTTTTCAAAACTACCAAAGGCAGCAAGAGAGAGACAGACAGAGAGAGAGAGAGAGAGAGAGAGAGAGAGAGAGAGAGAGAGAGAGAGAGAGGTGCTCCAGCGGGTTCCTGCTGCATTCAAATGTTGTCCTTGAGCACAGATGGGACCCACCATGCAGAGCCCCTGCTGGCTACACTCCAGGCCCAGAACATTCAGAATGTGGAAAGCTTCTGTTCATGGTAATTTCTACCCATTGTCACTCGACTGTGACTCAGATTGGCCATTAACTAGACTTTGATTACAACCATGTTGCATAACTGCTGACCACTGGAGTTTGTACAAACTCTGACTCTCAACTCGTAGATTCACATTCATATCTTATTCATACCTCAAAACTCCCAGCATTCAACAACATAATTCAGCAATGTCAAATGGATGGTCATGATGTCCATCTTGCAGTTACAATAACATGGAATACCCACCACAAAAAAGAAAGAAAGAAAAAAGAGTGTGCTTCGGTTTGTATTCAGACCATATCAGTTCTTTCTCTGGAGACAGATAGCATCTTTCCTGATGAGTCCCTTAGGATTGTCTTGGATCATTCATTGCTGAGGAGAGCTGAGCCAGTCACAGTTCTTCATCATAGAATGTTGCTGTGACTGTGTACAACGTTCTCCTGGTTCTGCTCACTTCACTATGCATCGGTTCATGTAAGTCCAGGTTTTTCTGAAATCCTCCTGCTTGTCATTTCTTATAACCACAGTAATATTCCATTACAATCATATACCACAACTTGTTCAGTCATTCCCCAATTGATGGGCATCCTCAAAGGAAGGTTCTATCCTAGTAAATACCAGGTAATTGGCAGGGAGTGGGGCAGGGACTGGAAGTCAGGGGCATTTGGGAAAACTTCTTGTGGAAGGTAGGATTTGAGCTGTGCCATCTGACCTGCTTCTAGCCCTGCCCTCACAGCCATCATCTGAGGAAACAACTCCAGTGGAGAAGGGGACAACCGTTCCTACCACCTGCCACCCAAGTGCCACCCGCAGGACAGACAGGTCAGCCTCATTAAAGCAGGGTAGCACCCTGGGGAGAGACAGGAGGCCACAGGTACCAGGCAATCATCTTGATCATCATCTCTACTCAAACTCTGATGGCAACAGCCCAGGAACCTGAACCCAGAGTCTTGGGAAAAAGCAGTGTTCCCTAAACCACAAGTCTTAATTTCAACCCAACACTACAGGCATCACTGAGGCGAGAAACCATGGCAAAGAAGGGGCCCAACTTCCTCATCACCACCAGCAACAGGTGTTGACCAATTTCCACTGACAGACAGATGGGTGTAGCAGCAGCTCATAGAGCATGGAATCTGCTGCCAGCCTAGCCCTCACACGCATCATCCAAGGAAGGGGATCCTGTGGACGGGGGACCAGACATCTCCAACAACTTCCAACCAACTGCCACTCACATGGGAGGAGGGCCAGCCTGGCTGAAGTGATGGGGCCTCCAGAAGGTGCCAGGTAAGTTATACCACCGCCACCACTTTGACCGCCATATCCCCCTCTGCTGTGGTAGAGACAGCCCAGGACCTTGAAGCCAAGAGCTCTGGGGAGGGTGATGCTTCCATTCTAGTGCCCTCAGCCATCCTCCCGAAAAGCCACCCCTGTGGAGATCCAGCTTGGACCTGCTCCTGCAGGGGCTGCAGCTACAGCTGCTGAGAAGAACCCAGAGGAGGAAGTGCTTGTCACCAGTCTTTGGTCCAATGACTTCACACCAGAAACCGATCTGATCTGATCAGTGGATATGACACTGAAGAAGGGTTGTGACCGGCTGCTCTGCAGCTGCACCTAGAGGACTATGGGACCTTTCCATGACTTGCAGCTGAAACTTGCCACCTGTGTTGTCTCTCCCATTGGAATGTGAGCTTCTGGAGAGCAGGGATTGTCCTACTTTCCTATTGTAGCCTCAAAACTTAGCATAGACTAAATGCTCAATAAATGCTTTGTTCATTTGCTCATTCATCCTGAAGGAAAAGAGGAACTCTGTGAAGCACAAGTGAAGAAGGGGTTCATACAGCTATAAAGGATGGCCAGGGCAAGGACATGGAGACCAGAGATGCCCCATATGAGAAATAGACACAAAGCCAGACTGTGGAAAGTGGGAAGAGGAGTGATATCCAAGGAGGCAGAAAGACAGGTTGGAAGTTTGACTACAGCCCTTTGTCTGGACTTGCCAGTCTGCATCATAGCAGTTATTTGTCCCTACCTCATGTTGTCCCTAATTAGACTAGACCCTCTTTAAGGCTGAGGTTCTGTCTGATTTCATCTCTGAATGTGCAGTCCCTTACCCAGCATTTTCTGCATAGTCAGTGCTGAGCAAAACCTTTGCATTTAGGGTTGACTCCCCTGGGTTGTCTGTTCCACCTGGGGCATGAGGCTGAGATGGTCGAAAGCACAAAGGGACAGCCTGGCCCATCCAAAATCAGCTTCTCTCCTGGGTTGCTTCTTATTCCTCTTAAAATGGAAGGTTCCAAAAAGAGACATTTTCCTCAGGGCGTGTCTAGGAGCACAGTCCTGGGATGGTGCAGGTCTGCACAGCCCACAAGTGACCCCAAACCTAACTGAAGATCCATTTCATGCATGTATGTTGATTTTGTAAACTAAGCAGAGAATAAAAGCCCACAGATGAAACACTTGAGTGTGAATTTTTAAAGAAATCCTTTTGCAAATTGCCTTCTCCTCCACTGGTGAATTTCTTGAATTCCATTTCCAGCAAACAGCCCAAGGGGCTGCCATGGGCATACAAACTGCAGTTGGGATTGTGGCTCTTATCAGATTAAAAACAAGAGACTGATTCATCATTCCGTGTTCAGGAGAGGCAGGCTCGCACCCCTCTCTGCAGAAATCCTCCCCTGATGCCATGACCCAGACTGGAGGACACTGAACGTGGTCCTCAGCTCTTCCAGGGGAGCCAGTGGGCTCTTCCAAGCTGGACCCAAAGACCAACTATGGGTCTGTGAATTGAGGTTCTATAGCCGAGGATGAGCCAGCAACAGATTGATTTTGGGGGCCGCAGCATCACAGCAAGGTGATCTACTGAGAAGTGGAGGGCGGGGGAGCCACAGGGTGAAGAGACAGACAAGTAACCCCAAGAAATTCTTATCTCCTGGAAGTCAAATGGATGTGCTCCCAAGTCAGGGAGGAAAAAATGACCCAGAGTTCGTCATCTGAGCAAAATAACAACAATAACAACCAATCAATAAACACTAAGTGCCTATCATGTGCCAGGCCCTGTGTTAAGTACTGGGGATAGAAAAACAGGCAAAAGACAGTCCTTGCCCTCAAGGAGCTTACATTCGAATGGGGAGATCATGTGCAAGCAGATATAAACAAAGCATTTTAGACCGAATCAATAGGAAATAGCAGAGGGAAAACTCTACAATTAAGAAGGGTGCGGGAAGGCTTCCTGTAGAAGGTGGGATTTTTGTTGGGGCTTAAAGGAAGCCACCACCGCTACTGCTGCCCCTCTGACTGGCTGCTTCTCGTGGGTTTCCAGGGATAAATGCACACATATACACACATACACACATGCACAGACACACACATATGCATATATACACACATACACTCATAGACACATATACATACACACACATACATTTTAAGGTAGGTAGTTTCTAAATCCAGGTCTCAGTGCAATATTCTCAAAAGAAGAATCCCAGCAAATCTATTTTCGGATGAAACCCAAGCTTTCAGTTGGGTGGGACAAGGAGATCTGGGTGAGCTTGAGGCTGTGTGGGGCAGTGGGCAGAGGGCTTCGGGGAGTCTGAGGACGAGTCTGGGATCCCAGCTATGCCCCTCACTGTGAGCCTAAGGGCCTCTGGCAGCCCACAGTCTCTCTGGGCCCCATTTTCCTCATCCTAGTGTTATGGGGGGCGGGGGAGGACAGACTGGCAAGCTGGGGGGGGGAGGTTCAGAGAGAAGCCTTCCCCTTCAGTTCTGTGAGTGATTTGGGATTATCTTGGCAGCTGAGCCACTGGGCAGATTTGTCACACCCAGGAGCTCTTAAAGTGTGCAGAAGATTGACCAAGGAGTTAATGAACACCAGCATCGGTGAGCAAACAGTGTACCCTGGTCAGCCTTAACAGTGTACCCACCCCCAGCACTTAACGAGCTGAAGCAGCACCCAGGGACAATGACCAAAAGGAGAAATGAACCAAAAGGACAAGCCAAGTCAGAGAAGAGAGAGATAGTGGTGGACATTCCCTTCTAGCATCCAGGAACTTGGATTGAAGCTATGTGGTACTCACCCGCTCAAGAGCAGAAGGGGATCCCTCCTCTCCCCAAGTCTGCTCTCTCCCAACTGCCTCTCCTCGGGCAGTCTAACAGACACTGCAATATCTGGTGCCAACTTAGAACAGACCTATGACTGAACATCAGGAATTTCTCTAGTTGGGGGCTCTGAGCTACTGGGGTTGTCCTAATAACTTTTCATCAGCTATAACAAAGAAGGGGCTGAGTATGCCTGGGGTTATTGTATCACCCCTAGGCTAAAAGTAAGGCAGCTAGTCTGAGAAAGGAAAGAGTCATCGTAGAAGTTGATGAGACCAAGAGCCCAAGATGAAACAGTCCAGGCCAGCGGGGTGTCCAGTTCTGTCCCTTCCAGAAGAGAGGCTTGCAGGAGCACCTTCGGAGCACCGAGCCTTTGAAGCTCCACCCACTGGGCTAGGACTCAAGGCAGGGCAGAGGACCATAGGAGTTCCTAGGTCCCTTCTGTCTCTGACCCTGAAGACTCTGAGCCTTCGGTCTCTCTCTCTCTACAGGAAGAGCTACATTTGCTCTTGGTATCCAGCTAGAAGCAAGGTTTTCCTCTTTACTCTTCAGGAAATCAGACTCCAGAGATATTGCTGCTGTTGATGCTTTGTTTAACCAAAGGTTGCTAAACCCATTAAAAAAAAAAAGAATAGCATCAGGACAATTGTAAAAGTACTTGGTCAGTTCAAATAGAGGGTGGTCCCTCTAAAGGCTCCCAAACACAAACATTAAGGTCCAGATTCCGGGTGAATTACACCCAAGCTGGTATTAACTGCTACCTTTACTTGTGAATCCTGCGGAAGCCATGTTTCTGGTATAACAAAGGCTTTCTCTTTCCAATGTGTGATGCAGCTTTGGAAGAGAGTGGGATAAAGATTAGTCACAAGTTACTGCCGAATCCATGAAAAATTGGGAGAGGTTTCACGTCCATATGACTGAACTTGGCCAAACTAAATCACAACACTTTGATTTCAGAGCAATTAATCTGCACAACAGGCAGCTAGGTGGCTAGAAGACTCCTCTTCCTGAGTTCAAATCTGGCTTCAGACACTTACTAGCTGTGTGACCCTGGGAAAGTCATTTCACCCTATTTGCCTCAGTTTCCTCACCTGTAAAATGAATTTAAAAAGGAAATAGTAAATCACTCCTGTATCTTTGCCAAGAAAACCCTAAATGGAGTCACAAAGAGTCAGATACAACTCAAATGACTGAAAACAACAAAGTTTCACATCTTTCTATAGATATCTAACTTAGAGTAACAGTACCAGGAGATATTCAGCCTACAGAAAATTTAGCAGAAGAAGTCATCTCAAGAGCATATATGGATAAAACAGGAAGGGGAAAAACAAATAGATATTTGGGCATCAATTTTCCTCCAACTGCATCTGTGAAAAGCATTATTTTTATGATGTCAAGGTCATGGATGACAGTATCTAAGAGTTGGAAAGAATCTTATTTACCATTTAGTTCACAGCGTACATCAAAGAAGTGGGAACATCATAGACATTTGGGGTTATTTTCTAGTGAAATGTTTCTCTTTCCTCATGGCTTTTCTTGATAATATACAGAAATAGTGATTATTTTGTTCACTTATTTTGTACCTTCCTACTTTGTTAAAACTACTGATACTGTGATTGATTTCATTGCTGACTGTCTGGAATTTTCTAAGTAGACATTGATACAACTGCCCCTTGGGATATTGTCTCCTGTTTTCCTGGTTATTCCTTTAATTCCTCTCACTTGTTTCATGACCATAGTGCACATGTCTAGTACTTTGCCAAATAATGACAAGAGAAGGGGTAGCTCTGATCTGGGGACTGTGCTTAGCAGGATGGCTCCCAGTGTTTCTTTATGGAAAAATATGTGGGGAGGGGGCAGCTAGGTGGTGCAGTGGATAGAGCACTGGCCCTGAAGTCAGGAGGACCTGAGTTCAAATCCGGCCTCAGACCAAACACTTGACACTTACTAGCTGTGTGACCCTGGGCAAGTCACTTAACCCCAATTGCCTAAAACAAAAAACAAAAAAAAAAAGAAAAATACGTGGGCTTTTAACTTTAAATACACATATATAGAGAGAGAGAAAGAGACAGAGAGAGATTGTAGGACAGAAGTTGTGAAGTTGTCCTCAAAGCCAGAAAGCTCTGGGCTCATGTCCCAACTCTACTGCATCCTGGCTGTGTGATCTCTGGGCAAATCCTATAATCTCTCTTTGTCTCCATTTCTTCCTCAGTAAAATGAAGACAGCGTCAGCACCTGCTCCCTGGGCTTGTTGGGAGGGTGGGACGAGATCCCGTGTGTGGACCTCCTTCGAGCCCTCAGTCATTGTAAATAGCAAAGCAGGCTCTACACCAGATCAGCATCTCACTCAAGAGTTCACTGTGCCAAGTGACTCATGGTCCAGTCCTATCCATGAGGATGGAGGGATAACACATGTACAATAAATATCAGTCGCTAATTAATTTCCTCATGGTAATCCAACTTGTAACAGTGCAAGTCCTTGTCCTCTTATACCTGAACCATGGCATCATTGCTGGGGGGGGGGGGGGTCCTGCCTACCCCAAGGCTCTCCTCTCCCCACTCCATGCACCAAAGTGGTTTTCCTGAAACACAGATCTGACCACGTCACCCTCCCCCGCCTCCCCCCCTCCACGCTCACTCACTCACTAATCTGCAGTGGCTCCCTATCACTCCCAGGATCAAATACAAAATGCTTTGTTTGGCATTCGAAGCCCTTCATAACCTGGCCCTCTCCTCCCTGCCCAGGTTCCTTCCGCCTCACTTCCTGACATATACTCTTCAATCCAGTGACCCCGGCCTCCCAGCGTTCCTCGGTTGTCTCTGCTCCGGGCAGTGCCTCCTGCCTGGAATGCTCCCCCTCCTCATTTCTGCCTTCTGGCTTCAAGTCTCAGCTAAAATCCACACTCTGACAGGAAGCTTCCTCAACTCCCCGGTTCCAGGGCCTTCTCTCTGTTATTATCTGTCTTTTTCCTGTGTGTAGCTTGTTCTTACACATCTACTTGCTATTGACCCCATTCGATGGTGAACTCCTTGAGGGCAGGGACCATCTTTTGCTTCTTTTTGTATCCCCAGCACTTACCATAGTGCCTGGCACATAGTAGGCACTTAATCAATGTTGATTGACTGACTTCAATCGGATTTTTTTTCATATGTTGCTCTAACTTCAGCTTAATTTTTATTTTTAAACATTTGCCTCAGCACTCATTATTGGTGAGACCTGACCTCAGACTTGGGACAATCTGGGCTCAAGTCTATCCTCTGACAGTCAATGTCTATGTGATACTGGGAAAATGATTTAACTGATCAATTATTTTATGAATTATTGATAATTCATTATTTCTACCAATAAATTGTTCATTAATTTACTTATTTTATGAGTCTTGGTTGTTTATTAATATTTAATTGATGGTTTAACCAATTTTATTAATCTATTTTAAAACTTTCAATGTCCCAGCGCTGTAAATTGTAGAACATTTGCCAAGCTGAGTTAGTGGAAGGCTTTTCCTCAGTAGGATGAGGATGAAATCACTGGTCCAAAAAAAAAGAAGCATTAGCAGCACGAACATCAAAGCTCTATTTGGTTCATGAAAAGCCTAGGGAAGGCTGCCTTCCTTCTTACTGAGAACAGTTTTTGCAGCAAAGCTATTGATTGCTCATTAAACCTTTGAAATTCATTTGTAAGCACATCTGGCCCAAAGAGCCCTTCCTATGGTGGTTTATTTACAGCTTATTCAACTCCTCTTTCTAAGACTGGGTTATTATCTCTACTGCATTAATTCGGGGAACATTTTTATAGATACTTATTTAATTCCTTTGAATTCCCTGTTATGCCAGCAGATAACTGTGTGTAGCAGTTTACCATAGTTGCCTTTATTTGCCCTATGTTTGTTTGGGATTTTTTAATTTAATTTTTTTCAATTAATTAAAATCTATTTTCTCCACCTTCCACTTTCCCCCATTGTGTGGAAAAAACTGAGTCCTCCTAACAAATACACATGCTCAAGATCAGACCTGCACAACTTGGCAGCAGGAAGGGGCCAAAATTAAAATGGGCTAAACTTCTTCAGGCCGCACCTGGGTTTTTAGTGGCTTCACTTTCCAAGTAAAGGTACAATTAATGATTAAACTATTTTGCAAGGGAAATTTCAATTAATATCAATCAATTACACTTAATACTTAAGATTTTTATTTATCGTGAAATCACATTAATGTCAAAAAATTACTTTGCTAAGTGGTACAAATTTTAATACATTTTTCAGGTTTTCTTACTGTATACATTTAGTTAATGGGACATATTACACTTCCTGTCAGCAATCAGTTTATCAAACTCCGGAATCACATTTGAAATTGATTTCTTTAGAAATCTGAAAACTAACCTTAGTAGCCGCCTCATTTTCTGAGTTTATTTTCTTGAAAAACCATTGTTCCCCCTGAGATTTTCAGCAGTTTGGACGCTTCGATTTGTTTTTCATTAGCGTCCAATTTGCTTAAGTCACGACGTTTTGATCCAAAATGGCGACAAAGATTGTATTCCTTCAGAAAGGCTATTCTCGGCAAACAAGGCAGAATATTTTATCTCTCATATAAGTAAACGAATATTAAATAGATAGATAGATATACAGATAGATAGATAGATAAACAAATATCTATTTGTCCACTCCAGATTAAACAGTCTATGTTCTGATTCAACCTTCCATTTCTTTTTATCACTCATTTCGCAGTCACCCCAAAAACTTTAATGTTAGAACCAAAAAATCTCCACAGCAACTTCTGCCATACAAAGAAATACTGAACTGAGTGTTTGACCTTCGAGGGAGCGCCAGACACTTATGTAACTCAGATGATGACCACGCCGCGAGGGAGGGGAAGAAGCCCCCCTCCAAGAGCAGGCGTCAGCTGCAGTGGGGAGTGGCTGCGCTCACGCTATCCCTTCTCAACGCCAGTAACGACTGAAAACACAGAGAACCCTAACTCTCCATTCTCTCAGACTAGAGGCAGAGGGACGATGGCTGGTCACCTCCGGGCTCGTGACAAGCAGGAGAGCATGGGCAGTGTCCACCCACCTGCTGAGTTACATAACGGGCCCAACAGTGACTAGTGGAAGGCGAGTTTAGTGGGGGCAGATGAAGCGCTGTCACATCTTTGCTTTCTTTTACATCCTCTACACTTTTCTCTGGCCACGTATATGGCTGTGCTATGCTTATTTCCTCCTATTATGTTTCTCTGAAGAAAAATAGCATCTTCCTTCATAAATCCAAGTCTATGTTTTTCTAAATCAACCAGCTCATCATTTCCTACTCCACAGCAATATTCCAACCCAATCTCATCCCAGTCTGAGAGGTTGTCTATGAAGGTTTTCCCCCAGTTTTCTGCATTCCTTCTATTCTTGATTGCACAGGTTTTACTTGTACAAGAAAATATTAATTTAAAGTAATTGAAATTATCCATTTTACTCTTCAACAATGCTCTCACCTATAGTTTAAGGTCTGATACGGCTGAATCTGCTTCCTTTACGTCTTTTTTCCCTAGTTTCTTTGAAGTTCTTGACCTTTTGTTCTTCCATACGAATTTTGTTACTGTTTTCTAACTCAGCAAGATAATTTTTTAGTAATTTAATTGGGATGGCATTGAATAAATAGATTAATTAGGTAAAATTGTCATTTATATTATATTGGCTTTACTTATCCATGAACAATAAATATTACTAAATAAATAAATATTTACTAAAATAAATATTATTTACATCTGACTTTATTTATATAAAAAGTGTCATAGGTTTATGTTCATATAGTTCCTGTGTCTGTTTTGGCAGGTATGCTCTCAGGTATTTCATATCATCTGGTTATTTTAAATGGTCTGAAACAGTATTGAATAATATTGCTGATTCTTATTTTTAGTAACTACACATAGTGTAGTTTCCCTATTTTCTCTCTTGATTAAATCTATTTTAGCTTTAACTTTATCTGAGATCATGATTTCTACCACTGCTTTTCTTTTACATAATAAATTCTACTTATCTTTATTTTTATTTTCATGTGTATTTCTCTTTTTATAGCATTTCCTAAAAGCAACATATTGTTGAAGTCAAATTTTCAATCTATCAGTTTCCATTTTGTGAGTAAATTCATCCCATTCACATTCTAAACTATAATTACTTGTGTATTTCCCTTCTTTCTATTTTTTCTCACTATCCTTCCCACCCTACTCTTAGCCCTCCTCACTCTTTTGCTTTATTTCAACCTAATATCTTGCCCTCCTATTCCTTAACCTACCCATCCGTCCAAGAGTCCCTTCCTTATCCTCTTCTTCTCTCATCCTATCCCCTTGCCCTCTTATTTCTTTCTGGATTTTAAAGATTTTTATACCCTTCTCTCTCTCTCTCTCTCCCCCTACTAGCTTCTTCTGTATCAATTTTTCCTTATATGCCTCATTTGATTGAGATAATTACTCCTTTTTATCGCTCCCTACAGTTTTTTTTAGAATATCTCATCATACTGAGCTTAGTCCAAGCCTTTCTTTCAAACTACTTAAATAATCATGACAATGATAAGAGTACTAATAATATTTCCACATATAAGAAGTAAATAATTTGACCTTATTCAATCCCTTATAACTGGTCTTTAATATTTACCTTATATTTCTCCTGGATGTTATATGTTGAATTTTCCCTTAAGTTATGCCGTTTTTGTCACAAATACTTGAGAGTCTTTCAGTTCATTAAATGTCCTTTTTTCATTCAGGATTATACTTAAGTTTTCCAGGTACCTTGGTCATAACCCCAGCTCTTTAGCTCTATGAAATATAGTATTGTAAGACCTATGGTCCTTCAACGTAGTAGCTGCTAAGTCTTGTGTAATCCTCACTGTAGCTCCATGATATTTAAATTGTTTTTTTTTTCTTGTTGCTTCTATCATTCCAAATCCTTCAGCACTAAGGTATTTTGGGAGCAGTGGCCCAAGGGCACATGTTCAGCACATCACGTACTCCAATCAAGCTCCCTCCACTAAATACACACACACATCCCTCCACACCCAAATAGATGTAATGTAATATAGGCACAGCAGTCTGAGGATGTGCAATGATCGATTTGGGGGAAAAACCCTAGAGACTCTTCATGAAGTTTGTGAGTTTGATCTTTTTCCAGATCATGCTCTCCAAGCATGGATGTCCCTTAGGGCTATGTCCTGAGTCCTCTTCTCTTCTCCCTCTGTCCTACTTCACCTGGTGATTTCATCAGCTCCCATGGATTTAATTACCATCTCTATGCTGATGATTCTCAAATCTACCTGTCCTGCCCCAACCTCTTTGCTGACTTCTAATCTCACATCTTTAACTGTCTTTCAGTCATTTCAAACTGGATGTCCAGTAGACTTAAGATGTCTCCCCCAAATGCACTCCCCCTCTTACTTTCCCTATTACTGTAAGGGCACCACCATCCTTCCAGTCCCTAGGGCTTCCAATCTAGGAGTCATCCTAGACTCCTATATCTTACACTCATATCCAATATGGTGCCAAGACCCATTGATTTCACCTCTGTAGCATATCCCACATATGGCCCCTTCCCTCCTCTGACACTGCCCCCATTTTGGTACACGTCTTCCTCATCTCACACCTGGATACATGCAATAGCCTGCTCAAGTCTCTCCCCACTCCAATACATTCTCCATTCAACCACCAAAGTGATTTTCCTAAAACACAGATCTAACCATGTCACTCCCTACTCAATAGACTCCAGTGGTTCTCTATCACCTCCAGGATCAAATACAAAATGCTCCAGGTGGCATTCCAAGCCCTCATAACCTCATCTTCTCCTACCTTTCCAGTCTTCTTACACTTTACTCTCCAACACATACTCTTCAATCCAGTGGTACTGGTCTCTTGGCTGCATCCAGCTCTCAGGTCTGGACATTTTCTCTGGCCATCCCTCTTGCCTGGAATGCTCTCTTGTCTCTGTTCCAATTACAGGTCTCTCTGGCTTGAACTCTCAACCAAAATTCCACCTTTGACAAGTGAAATAGTGGGTTAGACTAAGCATGTGCAGTATTCTCTCCCTGGGTCTGTGGGTGTAAAAAAAGATCATCCTTTCCTGGGAAGCTTCTGAGTGCAGTGAATAGCTCTGAGCCTGGTGGGGAGGGGGAAAGAGAGAGAAGCCCCTGGCAGCCTTACCCTAACCCTAAGTCCTTAAGCACATGATGCCTGTTTATCATCCATTGATTCTTTCCTTGGCTTGTGTAAATGAGTATCAGAGATAGAATGGACCAGGATGAAACATCAAAGACCCCTTCAGCAACTGGCATCAGTAACAAAGAGCCCCAGAGGTGAAGTGCTTAGGAGCCAACCCTGAGGGGCAGCCTGCTTGCCCTAGCTTACTAGTCCGTGGACTCAGCAGCTGAGACTCTACATCCTACAAGGAACTGGTCCAGCTGAGCAAGTGAGTGGTTTATCCACGACCAATATGGTTGTCCTAAGTGAACTTGGTGAGATGGTTCTAGGCTCAGGAGTTCTAAGGTATGCCTTGGTCCCCTGGGTTCTCTGCCCACATACCTCATTAACATGGCACCTCCAGTTTGATTCCCCTTTCCCTGGGACATTCCACATGTACCTCTGGTTTGGGGTAACGGTTTTACAAGTGCCATTCCTACTATACCCTCTCAGGAAATTACCCTTGTAAAAGCTAATTGGCATTCATTGGTTGATAATTGCTTGTGAAAGCACAGCAGATAGGGGTTCCAGAACAGTAGCATCAGAAGCCACAATCCTTCAGGGAAGCAGTCATCAGCCACCCTCTGAGGGCTCAGCCTGCCAATGCAATGGAAAGCAGGCTAGTGACCCAGAGAGGCTGCTACATGGCAAATGGATGGATGAATGGATGGACAGACCAAAACCAAGAGAGACAGAGAGAGGTCACAATAGAAACTGGGCTCAGGCGCCAACTGGATGCAGGTGGACTATGTTCGGTTCTTGCCTCCTGACAGGTGGGGGATGTCAAACTTTATTCACACTTTATGGATTTCCCCCCCCAACCCCCAACACTCCTTGGAACAATTATTTAAAGCCTGATTGTGATAGGTTTTCCTAAAGTAGGTATGAGAAAGGTACTCAATGTAAAACAGCAAGTCTAGGAAGGCTGTTATTTAATCTGCACACCAGAAATGACCAAAGATCAGTTAATAAGCATGTGTTAAGCACCTCTCATAGTGCCGGACATTCTTTGAGGTGCTGAGGACACAGAGACAAAGGTGAAACCCCTTCTGTCCTCAATGAGCTCACATCCTTTTTTAAAGTGATTTTTAAATTTTTTTTAGCATTTTTATTTAAAGTTTTGAGTTCCAAATTCTATTTCCCCTCCCTCCCCTCCCCTCGCTCTTCCCTGAAACAGTAAGCAATCAGATATAGGTTATACATGCGCAATTGTGTAAAACGTTTCCATATTAGTCCTTTTGTACGAGAAGATAATGAGCTCACCTTCTAATAGGGCAGACAAGAAGCCCATACCTTTCTATGTAGTCAGTATTAAGAGAATAAATACAAAGTAGTGAAGCACAAGGTATAATTTGAGAGGGAGGGCAACAGCCTCTGAATGGGAATCAGAGAAGTCTTCAAGCAGAAGGTGCTATTTCAGCTGTATCTTGAAGGTAGAGAAAAAAATTGTTAAAACTAAATTTTTAAAATACTTTTGAGAGATGCCTGTTGTTTTCATATCGCCTTCATTTCCAATACTCCCTTCTCCCCATCCTCCCCAGACATCCAGTTTCTGCAACCAAAACTATAAAAGAAAACAACAATGCAGTTTACTAACTAACATGGCAGTATTCTGTGGATGAGTGAGAAGGGAATGCATTCCAGGCAGTGGGGACAGCCACTGCAAAGGCATAGAGGCTAGAGAATTAGCATTGTCTGGGAAGAACAGAAGGAATCAGTCTGTCTCTATCCAAGAGTATTGGAGGGGAAGTAATGTCCAAAGAGGCTGGGAACTTGGTTGGAGCCAGGCTGTGAAGGTCATTAAAAGCTAACCAGGAATTTATTTTTGACCCTAGAAGCAAAAAGGGAATGGAATGGCATGGTCTGATCTGTACTTAAGGACAATCGCGAGAAGGTTTTGCCCTGAAGAAGAAAGGGGAAATGCTCTTCCTTCTCTCTCTCTTCTTTGCAGAGGTGGGAGACCATGGGTTTGCCACATTACATACACCAACAGATCCCACGGATGTGTTAGTTCACTGCACTGCTTTTTTTTCTTTCATATTTCTGGTTACAAAGAATGGATGTCTGGGGAAGAGTAGGAAGAATATGTATTGGAAACGAAGGTGATGTGAAAACAACAGACATCGCTCAAAAGGATTTTTAAAATCTTAATTTGGGCAATTGTGTAATGCTTTTATTAACCTCAAGCTTCTCCCTGAAATGAAGGTCCACTTTTTTTCTTTTTCTTTTTTTTTTTTTTAACTATCTGTTACCTTCCTGAGATGCTGAATAACTAACTGTGAATCACATGGGCTCCACCTCGCGGAGGTGTCAGGTTCCCAGAAGAGCAATATTGAGGCTGCAGTGTGTCACCAGAGAAGGTGTGCCCTGAGGGGTGATGCACAGGACATCATCACCAGAGAGATGAGAATCAAGACAAGGACACTCTCAGCTTTTGTGAACAGGGGAGGGAAGGGTACTCAGCCAAAGGAGCATCCATGCAATGCCAGTCAAGAGGTTGACATTGGAGCCCCTCATTAGAGGGTTCCCAGAAGACTGGGGTGAGAAGGCACAGAAGGTGGTTTGGAGGGATCACTGACTTAGAGTACACCACAAATCCACATACATTTTGGAATCTCTGGAATGGCCTGCTTCTGTGGAGACTTTCTATCCTTCCATCTGGCTACTTCCTGATTTATGGATTCTCAGAGTGGGAAGGGACCTACCTCACAGATCAACTCGTCCCACTCCCTGATTTTCCATATGAGGAAACTGAGACCAGAGAGATGAAGCAACTGCCTCAGGGTCACACAGGTACCAAGTAGCAGAGCCGGGCCTCCTGACTCTCACTCCAGGGCTCTTTCCCCTTGACCACACTGCCTCCTAGTGCCTTGATCTATTTCATTCAAACTCTCTCCCTCTCTTCCACTGTTTTGAGTTTGACATTCTTTTCTGATCGGCAAATGTAAAATTCTTTGCGTAAACCAATTGCAGAGCAGGCCATTTGTTTTGGTTTGCTAGTGAACACATGTGACTACACAAACTCACACATAACTTAAAAAAACAATCTAAGTCCAAATGTTCAAAGTTTAGCGCGATTTCAAATTTTTTATCCAAGCAAATATATCACTAGGGTCTGGTTCTGAAATGAGCTGTATAGTTTCTTCACAATGATCACCTTCTCTGTTTGGCCTTCAAAATCCTTCACAACCACTCCCTTTCCAGTCTTCTTAGACCTTCCTCTCTGCCCGGGGCTTCTTCGAGCCAGGGTCTGGCTGTTCCATGAACAAAACATCCCACCTTTAAGCTTCAAGCATTTCCTCTGGCTGTCTATCCCCCATGCTCAGGATCCTCTCCTTCCTCATCTCTGCCCCCTAGCTTTCCTGGCTTCCTTCAAGTCCCAGCTAAAATCCTCCAATCTACAGACCATTTGTCATCACACATCACTGCCCCCACCACCACATACACACACACATATTCTGTTTGCAATGTGTTTGTTCAATATATATTCACACTGTCTCCCTTGTTAGACTGCGAGATCCTTGAGGGCAGGAACTGTCTTATTTCTTTTCTTTGTATGCCCCCAGCACTCAGCATAATGCCCAGCCAGGTGCTTAATCAATGCTGCCTGCTGCTAATATCTGGTATATCCCTCTGATTCAGAGACCCAAGCTACTTAGACAAAAGCTCCATTCATAACCCCCATTGCCTAACAAAAACAAACAAAAGCTCCCTCCATGTCTCCTTCCCCCTCACAACCACATTTACCCTCCTGTGTTCTAATTTTACTCCTCCCTCCCTTCTGTCATGCTCCATGGAGCCCTCATTCATAGGGTTCTAGACCTAAAGCTGGGGGGAACTTTAGGGATAATCTAGTCTAACCTCCCTCATTTTAAAGATGGGGAAGTTGAGACCTGGGGAGCATAAGTAACTTGTCCAAGGTTGAATAGAGAGTGTCAGAGTAGGGATTTGAACTCAGGTCCTCAGTTTCCACTGTACCACTGAGCTGGAGTTAACAAACTGCCCTTCACCTCTTTCCCTTGTGTTCCTTCTCTTCTCTCATATCAAGCCAGCTACACTAACCCTCCCTGCTTCCTCTCAGCAGAGGACCTCCCCAAATACTTCCTTCTTTTCTCCCCCAGCTGTCTACTTCAAATCCCCTCAACATCAAACTTTCCCCACCCCTGGCCCCACTATCCTCTCCTTCATTCCACTCTCGAAGGAAGGGGAGGTTCTTCTTGGAAACGCCCAGCAGTGCCCTTGATGGCTTTCTTGGGGTCAAGAGGAGAGGAAGCCACCTTTGAGAGAGGCAATAGGTGGCACCTGGGAAGGGTTCAGCTCCACTGCTCTACCGTAGGGAGAAGGGAGCAGAAAGTCTCAGGTACCAGCTGCCAACTCTTATCTTCCACTTGGTAGTACCCAGGCATACCCAGATCTTCTCTTTCTTTTCAACAATGCCTTCACTAGACCCTGCCCCCCCCAAAGTTGTGGTCTTCTACCTTGTCTCTCAGCCAAAATCCTAGGGAAAAAAGAACTGTCCACAATATATCACCTTACATTTACTTTTCAGTCCCTTTCAGTCTGGCTTCCAACCTCATCATTCAACCAAAACTGCTCTCTCCAAAGCTACCTATGAACTCTTGGTTACCAAATGTAGTAACAGAGCCAGAGTCATCCTTCTTACAGCTTTCAATGCTGTTGATCACCCTCTCCTCTAAGCCCCTGCTCTCTTTTGGTTCTCCTATCTATCAGAACCTCTCCTCAGTCTCCTTTGCAGGCTCATCATCCATACCCCCTCCCCTAATTGTGAGTGCTCCCCACAGATGTCTTGGACATAATTATCCCTGCACACCTTTGCTTATTGATCTCCTCACCTCCTATAGGTTTTATTATTATTTCTTGCAGCCAAGCCCCAGTCTCTCTTCTAAGCTCCAGTCCCACAACACCAACTTGGCCACTTCCATTTGGATGTCCCTTAAGTATCCAAAGTTCAATATGTGCAAAATAGAGCTCACTATCTTTTCCCCAAAACTCTCCTTCCTTACTACTCACCCTATTTCTGTTGCAGTCACTACCATCCTTCTGGTCACCCAAACCTGTAGCTTCAGAGTCGTCTCTGATTTTCCCTTCTCTTCCTCATCCTTTACATCTAAGCAATGACCAAATCTTGCTGCTTCTCCTTGCCTGGTATAGCTTGCATCTTTCACCCTCTCTTCATCCACATGGTCAGCATCCTAGCTGAGGATTGCATCCCTTTTCCCATGAGAAATGATTCATTTGGACCCCTACTCTATTCCAGTCAGCATTAATCAGATTCCATATAGTGGTGGTGATTATAAGTTCTGTATATTCGACCCCAGAGCTGTGAACTGCAGGTTGTAAGTTCACTTCCTTAATCATAGGAAGTTAACTAGAAGCCCTCCACCCTTGTTTTTCCTTGTTATGGTGACCAAGCTCAACATGGTGGAGGTGACTCAAGTACATGAAAAGTCCCCCAACTTATTTTCATACCTCCAGACCACCCTCTCTTGCCCAACATGAGTAGGTGACCATCTTATGACCACTTGGTACCAGAGATAACTCTTACCTTGTCTATCTTAACTTTTGGCCCTTGAAGCAAGGTCTATCAATCAATGGGATTCCGTATTTTGGGTAACTTCTCTGGATTGGTCAGGTATCAAACCTTATGAAAATAAGGCCTGGGAGGAAGGAGGCATCTCAGATCATGGGGAAGATCAGATATCCACTTCATTAGAGGGGACCATGTACCCTTAACAAAGTACCACTGGCTCAGAGCTCTACCTCAGTGGTTTTTCTTGCAGATTGGGCAATAGTAATCTCCACATTCCCCTTCTCTTCATCCACATGGTCACCATCCTGGCTGAGGCTCTCATCCCCTTTCACCTGGACTATTCCAGTCATTTCCTCATTGGTGTCCCAACTCATCTCTCCCTTCTCCAATTCAGCCTCCAAGCTACTGCCAGGCCAATATTCCCAAAGCACAATTCCAACTCTGGGTCTTACCCTGCTTATGAAGGTTCAGCAGCTCTCTAACTCTTCTAGGACAAAATATAAACTCATTTAAAGCTCTTCACAGCCTCACTGTGGCCTACTTTTCCAGGCTGATTCACAGAATCACAAACTGGAGACTTGGAAGGGATCTCAGTGGCCACTCTGGGCCTAAAAGAAATCCACACTAGAACCTGTTCAAGTGTCAAATGAGTCTTCAGACATATGCTGTGGTCTAGTTGAGGGGTGGGGAACCTGAGACCTCAAGGCCACATGTGGCCTTCTAGGTCCTCAAGTGTGGCCTTTCTGAAAACCATCCCCTTAAAAAAAGAATTTGTTCTATAAAACTCGGACTGTCAGAAGGCTGCACCCAAGGACCTTGAAGGCCACACGTGGCCTCAAGGCCACAGGTTTCCCACCCCTGGTCTAGTCAAACTGGTCCACTCACTGTTGCCCACACACAATTCCATCTCCATGCCTTTTTTCTCAGGATGTTCCTCATGCCTGGAATGTCCTTTCTCCTCAAATCCACTTTACAGAACCATGAGATTCCTTTCAAGCTAAGCTCAAGCCCCACTTCCTACTGCCTGTCTGCTTCACCCAGTGCTAGTGCCTTCCTGCAGGTTATGTGTGCTTAACCCCTCCCCCAAAGAATGTAAGCTCTTGAAGGGCAGATACCATTTCATGTTTGCCTTTGAAGCCACTCAGCACTTGGCACAGAGGAAACATTTAATAAATGCTTGTTGAG
This sequence comes from Vombatus ursinus, assembly GCF_900497805.2. Classification (NCBI taxonomy): domain Eukaryota; kingdom Metazoa; phylum Chordata; class Mammalia; order Diprotodontia; family Vombatidae; genus Vombatus; species Vombatus ursinus. The sequence continues at coordinate 15,424,773 of NW_020954595.1, read as the reverse complement.
CAAATTAAGGATGTTACCTGACTCTATCCATGAAGCTCTGATTTTAAGTTTTGGATGAGGTCATGAGATAACAGTCTCCAAGGTGTCAAGGTGAGAGCTGACTGCCTTCTTACTCACCACCCAAAAGCCAAGAGATAGAGGCTGGGAGACGGAGAGGAGGAGATAAGGGAGAATACAAGAATAGGAGGTGTCAGGCATAGGACAGGAGGTGAACAGTCACACACAGACCCAGATCTCCATCTAATTAACATCTACATGCATCTTCAAATGTTCAAAATGAATACATGTTTATTGAATGCTTACTATGTACTGGGGCCTTTTCTAGAAACTCCAGGGACCACAAAGACGGTAAAAGGAAGTACTTGCCCTCAAGTGGCATGAGATATGGGGGGCGGGGAGGAGACAAACACTCAAATGACCGGACGATGGCATAGGGCAAAATCAGAGCCAACAGAGGTGCACAGAAAACTGCAGAGGCTCAGAAAAGGGAGAGAGACTCCACCCAGGGGATGTGGTCAGGGCAGGCTTCATAAAAAAGGAGGCATTTCCAAGAAGCACAAGATTTCTGACCCAGAAAGGACCTTAGACAGAACTTAGCTCCTCCGTGAAGGCTTCCCCGTGTTAATAGCACTGGCGCTGTCCCTGGTGCTAAAAGGGTCCCTGGTTTGGGACCGGGGAAGAACAGTACACCTGCGCAGGCTACACCCTCCCCAGGGAGGACAGAGGTGAAGAGTGAGAGAAAGCTAGGCGTAGGGGACAACCCGTGAAAGGCAAAAGGCAATGGCTGGAATGCCATATATGAAAACCAGCAAATGGTTTCAGGCCAGAATATTGAGTGAAGAGGAGCAATGTGAAATCACTGGAAATAGATGTTGGAGCCAGATTGTGAAGCCAGACTGAAGGGGTGTTACTTTAAAGGAGAGGGAGGGGGAAACTCCCTGAAGTTACTTGAACAGGGGAGCTCCTCTGGTTTTCTTTGAGCTTTAGGAAGATGTTAGCAGGTGTACTGAGGATGGATTTGAGCAGGAGGAATTAGAAATGAGAGACTGATTAGGAGACTGTTGCAATAGCCTTGAGGAGAGGCTCATGGACTGGGGAGAAGAACGTGGTGGGGGGGGTGTAGAATTGACAAGGTGTGTAAACATTGGTTGGGGTGCAGGGTGAATGACATGAAAGAATGAAGGATAGAGGGCGATCAGATGAAGAGACATGCAGAGACACAGAGAGAGACAGAGATAGAGAGACAGAGACAGAGAGAAACAGAAACAGAGGAGAGGATGCTCCCAACATCCAGACCAGGGGTCAGCTAATTTCAAGCTTGTTAATAATAAAGCGAGGAATCCATATGAATACAGAGCTAGTAAGTGACTGAGGCCAGATTAGAACTCAGGTCTTCCTAACTTCAGGACCAGCATTCCACCCACTCCATGAGGCCACCTAGTTTCAGGGTTTGAGAAGTGAATGGGGTGAGAAGATGGTGATGACTTCTGGATTCTCCTTCTAGGAGTTTCTCTAAGGGCACAGAGATCTTCTGAAGCTTTCACTTTTGCAGCAGGGAATAGAGCTCCAGCTGCCTGGGAAGATCCTTAACTCCTAGCATTTGCTGAAATCCTCCCAGGCAGGCTGGTGGGCAGGTACCTCAGGGGTGGCCCAGAAGTGCAAGATTTGGTCAGGGCCCATACAGGAAGGATCTTGGCCTGGGCTCCCACAATCTGGATAGGGCAGAGGGTAGCCTGCCTTGGAAGGCCTTTGGGGGCTTGAGAGCAAGCTGTCAAACCCCTGGAGTTGCAGAGAGATGGAGAGAGGAGACAAAATCAAAACCAAAATGCCCTTTTCCCATAGGGAATGCCTGACCCGAGTCCTGCAGGGCTACAGGACTTTGTGGGGAAATTCAAAGTCTCTTCTTCCTCCCCACCCCCCCACAGAGGAAAGTGAGAGGAGTGTGGACTGCTACCAAGGGCACCCCAGGTCCCCAGTGGATCTACACGTTGGTCAACGGAGACCAAAAGCCCCTCAGACTGCTACTATTACAGCTGCTACTCCCTCCCTTCTCCCCAGCTGCATACCTGCTGTAACTGCAATGCCAGGTTCCCTGGAGTAGAGGGAAGAGGCTCCAGGCAGATGTTCCCAGACAAAGGTCTCCCATCCCCATCCCCAGCCAGATTGTCCCTCCCACAGATCTGTCCAAGGAGTGAGGAACCTTCAGCCTTGAGGCCACAGGTGGCCCTCTAGGTCCTCAAGTGTGGCCCTTTGACTGAATCCAAACTTCGAAGAACAAATCCCCTTAACAAAAAGCCATCGGCCCAGGCAGGGAAGGGAGAACTGGCATGGAGTTCAGCAAGAAACCCTGAAAAATTCATCTGCCACTTCCACTCTCCAGCCCAGGCTGGGAGAACTGCTGACCCGCTGCCCGCCCAGCTCAGCTCAGCCCTACCCTGCCCAGCCCTGCCCGGCCCAGCCTAGCTCAGCCTAGCTCAGCCTAACTCAGCTCAGCCCTTCTTCCCCATTCTGTCCCAGTTAGGGCTGTGTCTGAGAAGCTCTGTCCTTTGCAGAAGGTGGCCTGTATTGTGAGGAATGCCCTGCTGGGACGGGGTTGGGAGCAGGGTGGGGAGACACTGCTGAGCACCCCTTCCCTCCAAAAGAGGGGCACCTCTGCTCCTTCAACCCAACCTCGTACCCCGAGTAAGGCCTGGCATATAGCCAACGAAACATCGATCTCCACGAGGCAGACTGACGGGGCCCAGCTGCTCCCTGCTCCCCCAGCCCCCTGCTCTGGCTCTTCTCTCCTCTGGACTCTAAGCTCCCCTCGCTCGACGTGCTCTCCCTCTTATCCAAACCCACCCCTTATTCCTGCTTTCCATTCCATGCTGTTCCCCCCCCCCAACTCCGACACACAGACATATACAAATAGACACCCGCACACACGCTAGATACGCACACTTTCCATCCTCACCCACCCAGCTAGTGTCCCTGGACTTGGAAGGGGAAGGGAAAAAAGAGGAGGGAGGTGGAGTAATCAGGCGGCTGGGGGGGGGGGCGGTGAGGAGTTGAGCGGGTGGAGAAGGAAGAAGAAGAGGAAGATAGGAGCGGGGGAATGGAGGAGAAGGAAGGAGGAAGGAGGGCACGCGTTACCTGGAAGCTCCCAGGACCGCACAGGCGGCGAGGGGCTGAGCCATAGCCGCAGTCCGGTCTCAGCCATAGCCACAGTCCGGTGTCAGCCTAGAGGGCTGGGGGGCGGGGAAAGGTGCCGCCTTAACTCCCCGCCTTCCTCCAGGACTCTGCCTTTGCTTGAGCGGTCGACGCCTCCGGGGCAGCTCTCTTCCTGCCTGGGCTGGCTAGGCGGCCAGCTGCTGGGGCTGCCTTGGCCCCCATTCTCCGCAGCCTGCGCGCTCAGGCTACCGCCGGAGCTGCGTCCAGCGCACCGGGGGCGCTTCTGGCCTCGGACTAGGACGGGACTTAACTCCGGGAGGCTAAAGCTCTGGCGGGTGGCTCTGCCGGCTGGCTGTGAGAAAAGAGTGGGACGGACTGACAGACGGACAGACGGGCAGACTGACCTCCGAGACCTCAGCCTCGTGGGAGGCGATGCCTCCTTCCCCGGCGCTCGCCCTCTTCTACCTGGGAGTAAAGACGACGGCTGGAGGCTGCGCTTGAGGGCTGCTCTGCTCCGCCGGGAATGCAGTGCGGGCCTCACCTCGGTGGGGGTGAGCTGCAGCTGGGCTGGGGACTGAGCGAGGACCCCAGAGGAGACCAGTGAGAAAGCGGCAAAAAACAGAGCTGGGCCCGCTGGAGGGGCACAGAAACCGGCCATCAGGTAAGTTCCCACAAGTTTGGCATCCTGCATCGGAGTGGGGGGGTACCCCGAGGGCAGGAGAGGAAACCGAACCCCCTAGGTGGGCGACCAGGAGGGAGCGGAGGGAAGGAGCTGCGGAAGTTTGCGGAGACAACCAGGCACCCACCTGGGCTTTGCGCCGGAGTGCCCCCTGCCCCAGAACCCTGGAGGGGGGTGGCAGGGAGGCAGAGCCGATGGGGGCTGTGCGCGCCCTCCTAAGCTAGCTGAACCCATCCCCGACGCGCCTGGCTTGCCCTGCTCTGTCCCAGCCAGAGCCCCCCAATATCTTATAGTGCGGTGGGGTGGGGGGAGGGTGGCGCAGGGGACGGGGCCTCGTCTCTTGTAGCACACGCAGCTTGGTGGGCGCCTCTGCCGCCGGCAGAGACGGTAACTGTGCGCGTGTATGTGTATACCTGGGTGCGCGCGGGCGCTGGTGGTTCTGGAGTGTGCACGGAGCCCGGAGCCGCCTGACAATGAAGGGGTTGGAGAGAACCTGGAGCGGGTCAGGAGCTGCCACTGCCTACCGCCGGCTGAGGGAAGATGGATGCCCGCCGAGGCTTGGAGTGAGGTTGACTCAGGGTTCCCGGTCTTATCACAATCTGAGCGCAGCTGTTAGAGATATTCTCTTATTAAGATGGCTATTGGCGGCGGCTGCTGCCCGAAAACGCAGTTCTTGAAGTCAGGAGTTCTGGGTTCAAGTCCTGCCCCCAGATACTTCGTGGCCGGGTGACCTCTCGCTTCTGGTTGCCTCAGTTTACTTGGCTATAAAGTGGGCAGAATGACAAAGGAAAGAGAACTCTTGGGCAGTAGTGAGTGGGCAGCGCTGTCCCCGGATCCAGGAGAAGCCTGGCCTGGGGCTAGGCCGCTGCTACTGCCGCTCCCCAGATGTTTCGTAGACCTCAAAGTTACCAGAAGTCTTTTCTTTAACTTCAGGGAGGTGGACAGGGCTTAGGCAGGGCGCCTTCTTCTAGACGGGTCCCAGATAAGCGGACAAGTCATCCTCCCGCCGCCCTCCCTCGGCAGGGAGCTGGCCTGGGGGTGGGGGGGGGGCGCAGCCAGCCATTGTTAGAGTGCGCTGGTGCTGCTGAAGGCCCGCCCTGCTTCGGGCGGTTCTCACCGGCCTGTCCCCGAGAGTCCTGGGTGGGAAGGAGGGTGCTCAGTCTTTTTCCTGAAGGTTCTTCCCTATGCCGTAGGAAGGGATGGGATGTGACGGGATAGGATGACAAGACAGGAGTAGACGGGTCGGGAAGAGATAGGATGCAATGGGAGACTTGGAACGGCTAAGGTCTGGCCGGTTGATGTTCTTCCTGAGGTGCCCCTCGGCCTGGAAAGATTCAATCGAGTGGTAATAGCAAAACACTCACGGCTGCTATGGGGAGAGGGGGGAGGGGGAAGGAGGGAGAGAGACAGAGAAAGAGAGACAGACAGAGAGAGACAGACAGAGAGAGAGAGAGAAAGAGAGAGAGAGATCGGACTAGCGGCATCTCAAGAACCCGTGATGGGCTGTGTTAAGGATAAGGCCCCAGGTACCCTCGTACTGCTTGGGGAAATCACCCAGAGGCCTGTGCCTGGGAAGGGAAGGGGGCCACAGAGGTTGGTTCTGGGAGACCTGTGCATCCAGTTGCCTGCCCTATTCTGCTAGTTAGGGACACAAGACACTGAAATGGCTCTCTGTTCTTGCCTGATGCCCACAAACTTCCCAAATGGGCAGATGGGGCTCACCAGTGACCCCAGCTCAGGAAGGAGAGCTGTATTAAAATATGCAAATGATAGACTTCTGTAACCAAATTATGATACTAGACCAAGATTATTAGACTTTCAAAATGTCTGCAGTCTCTGTGCGCAAACTCTTAGGATTGCCTGGGCCCCCACAGCCAGACTTGCTTTGGTTTCATGCCTTGAACCTGAAGTTCATTTTAAGAATGATTTCCTCAACTGGAGAATTGCTCTTATGGATTCAGGAAGTGCTCCCAGAATGGCTATTGGCCAAAGTAACATGCTGGTAACCCCAGTGACCCTTCCTGCCTCCTGCCACTGCATCAGACAGGTAGGAGGGAGACTCCTTACCCTTACAGCTCCCCTGCAGAGGAGCAGGAAATAAGCCAATAGAAGTGGTCTTCCTTTTTTCAGGATTTTAGCCCCTGCCAAAGAGCCCAGAGAGCAGCCCAGCCAAAGGAAGACACCAGCCCTGCCTTTCTTCAGCCCTAGAGATCCCCCACTCTCTTCTTCCCTGTGCATAGTTGATATGAATGAAAGTCGAACTCATTTTACTGCAATCTGGCCTGGTCTGGTGAATCCTCCGGTCTGCAGAGCAGCTAGAAGTGGTATCCACAAGCCCCTAGACCAGGGAAGGACTTGACTGAAAAGCCAAAGCAGACTCCAACCATCCCTCTTTGTCACCCCCTTCCCAGCTTTCATCTCCAACCCTGCCTCTCAGAGCCTTGCTCTAAAGAGGAGAGTGGGACTTTCATCTTCTCTCTATCTGTCTGGGGCCCAGAAAGCTTCTAACCAACAGGGAGAAAAAGAAAATTTCCCAATTGGAGCCAGTGGCTTTGAAATTTGAAATATGTTTGCCAAGTTGGGGCTTAGGAAGTCAATCCTAAATTCTGCTCTGAAATGCTCCTCCTTTGCCCAAGGCGTCTGCTCAGATCCTTTCAAAATAGGGTGTAGAACCCTGTACTCTCCCCCCGCTTTGAGGGGAAGCCTAACCAGACCTCAGTGTTATTTATAAAAACCAAGCCCGTAGAGTGGTCAGTGATCAGTTTATATTACTGTTCCATGTTCATTTCAGCCACGTGATCTGTAACGCCAGGTGGTGAGCTGGAGACATCAGGCACGGACTGTGGTCATGGCAGCTGGTATGCCAAGAGCACACCAGCACATACCTCCATCCTCTCAGGGCTTTGCAGAGGTAGGCTCTGACCTCCAAGATTTGATTTCAAAATTAAGTGATAGAGGGGCAGCTAGGTGGCACAGTGGATAGTGCACCGGCCTGGAGTCAAGAGGACCTGAGTTCAAATCTGGCCTCAGACACATAGTATTTCCCAGCTGTGTGACTCTGGGCAAGTCACTTAACCCCAGTAATTGAGTGATAGAGAAGGGATACTGTGCAAGTCCTACTTCTGACAATTATTATCTCGTTGGAGCCTCACAACCACCCTGGGAGGAGGTGCTACTATTATACTCATTTTACAGATGAGGAAACTGAGGCAAACAGAGGTTAAGTGACTTGCCCAGGATCATACAGCTAATACGTGTCTGAAGTGGGATTTGAACTCAGCTCTTTCTGACTTCCAACCCAGCACTCCACCAGCTGCAGCAGAGATGATTTCCCATTTTAACGGCTGTTTATTATTGCTTGTATGTTACCTCCCCTATTAGACTGTGAGGTCCCTGAAGACAAGGACCGTATTTTTTGCATTTCTTTGTATACTCAGCACTTAGCAGTGCCTGGCACATGGTGAGCACTTCACTCTTCTTACCAATCAACTGACAGTGTTCATAAGAAGTCTGGACCAATACTAAACTAGCAAGGTACCCATGGAGGGAAGATGTGTGGTGAAGGCGACTCACTCATCTCAAATGGTTCTACTGGCCTCAATGTCCCTCCTCTCCTCACAAAATCCCATCTACACTTTACTGGGCAGAGATGAGCAGATAGGCAGCTAGGTTGCAAAATGGATAGAGCACTGGACTTGGAGTCAGGAAGACTCATCTGGCCCCAAACACTTACTAACGGGGTAACCCTAGGCAAGTCACTTCACCCTGTTTGCCTCAATTTCTTCTGAGTTGGAGAAGGAAATGGCAAGCCACTCCAGTATCTTTACCAAGAAAACCCCAAATGGGATCACCAAGAGTTGGACAGGACTGAAAAACAACCACGCTCAAGGCTGGGTTCCACTCTAATGTAATCACAGAGGGTCCATATGCCTAGATTGAACCCACCTATAACCCTTAATCAATTTGAAAAGATTATAGAGTTTGAGCCAGATGAATGGCAGATTATATGGCACAAAAAACATCTTGTGATTTGATGAAAAAATTTGACCCATTTCTGGGACTACACATACAAATAATCTGGTAGGGGCCTCCTTCAAGGGTTTAAACAATTTAGTGGGGGAAAGAATCCAGTTTGGGAGATTAGGTTGGAACTGAAACCTGGAGGAGGGGGAAAGGAGGCAAGGGAAGGAAGGGAGACCCTCCTCCTCCTCCTTCTCCTCCTCCATTGACCACATCATCTAGAGATAGTGGACCAGCAGCAGAGAGAAGGGCTGCCTATTCATTCTACCAAGGAACCAGCACCACATAGAGACAAGCAGAGAGTTATGGGGAATTTGACAACAACTCTATAAATGGAGAGGCTTTCATAATCAGGAGTTGTAGGTTACTCCTTTGCCATCTATTCATGGGAAAGTGTACTCCATACTTTTGGGGAAAATGTTTTTTAAATACTGTTTCTGCTATACCATCTTAGTGAATACCTTTGTTTAAAAAAGCTAATAAGTCACCTGACTGATTTTTAATGGTAAGCATACTGGTAGGGGCTCATGGGTTGACAATACTAGAAATCCAGCCGCTGGTGGTTACCCTCTAGAACCCTCAGCCACTCTCAGCATACCTGGCCCAACAATGAGTGTGGGAGGTAGAGGGAATAGCCCTAGAGGGGGTGTTAGACAAATATAAAAGAGACAACCCTTGCCCTCAAGAAACTTATGTTCTAATGGGGAAGAAAGCACGGGATGGCTAGCAAAGGAGTGGATGACCATTTCCAGAAATGATGATACTGTTGGTTTGATTGTTGTGTCCAGGAAAAGAGGTGGAAAAAAGGTATGGGGGAGGGGAGGCTAGAGGGATGGGAAGGCAGAGGCTACAATGGCCTAGCTAGACAGCTGAAAGAGCAGCTGGGTAGATGTTTGGCTGGACAGGATATAGAGATGAAACATGGTCTAATGTCTGGGCTCAGCCAGGCACTAGATACTTATGGGCTGGCTTGTACTCATTCAGTGACTAATCCATTGAGCTGAGCCCCAGGGCAGGGCCTACTAATTCAGGGGATTAGCTTTTCCTAGGACTGTGGATAGGTTCTGTAAGTGATAGATATAGAAGAACATGACAAATAGGGAATAAAATTATCATGTACTTGTAGCATTTATATAGATAGAAGCAGAGAAACTAACTGACCAAAAAATGAGTAAGAGATGAAAGAATTCTGCGTCCTCTTCCAAGTCCATCACACACACACACACACACACACACACACACACACACACACACACACACA
>NW_020954595.1:15368442-15415653 GCF_900497805.2 Vombatus ursinus | reverse complement strand
ACACACACACACACACACACACACACACACACACACACACACACACAGAGGGATTGATCAATTGGGATGTGTTGGAAATTTTGGTTCTGGCCATCTCTCCCTGTACCACCTCATGTCAGTCTTTGCATATTCCCTTGTATTCTTCATATTTGTAATTTTTGTAGCTCCATAATTGAGACAGAGCCTGGCCAGGTATGTAGGGAACCCCACTCCAAGTCGGTAAGACAGGGCGTCTAAGTCCTGCTGCTTGCACACAGGTCACTTCACTCCTTTAAACTGTTGCACAGTTTCTGATTTACATCAGTGGAAGGAGGGTCTTCTCTGGGGGTTCTCCACACCCACCAAACTGCATGAGAGAAGATTGCATCGATACACCCCATGTCCTCTTCTCCCTTTTCTGGACATCTAAGTTGTTGCCACTTTGGGGCTGTTACAATCAGAGCACTTGACCATGATCCCACGATCCCTTTTTATGACACCCTTCGGCTAGGATAGATCTAGCCACTGAATCATTAAGTCAAATGAAGGGTCAGATTGGTACCTCTTGCTCTATCTGTCACTATATCGGGCAGCTAGGTGTCACCACAGTGGATAGAGCGTGGAGCCCGGAGTCAGAAAGACCTGAGTTCAGAAATTCAGCCTCAGATACTTATTGGATGTGTGACCCTGGGCAAGTCATTGCACCTCTGTCTGCCTTGGTTTCCTTATCTGTAAAAGGGGATAATAATAACACCTAACTGCCCGGGTTGTTGTGAGGAACAATGAGATAATGATTGTAAAGAGCTTAGCACAGTGCCTGGCACATGGTAACTGCTATATGCAAATGTGAGCTATTATCATCACCTTTCCAGTGACTTTCTGATGACTCATGTAGACATAAATGATACAAAAGTCATCTAGAAGGAAACTGAGGACTTTTGGGGCATCACTGCTGTCCATTGAGAGCAAGGGCTTCAGAAGACAAAGGCAAATCTGGGGAGGTGAACAGGCAGCCAAGAAGCCAGAATTATATGAGAATGGCGTCTGGAGAAAGAGCAAAGAGCACCTCCTAGCAATTGAGTCGGGGGAGGGGGAAGAAGGGCTAGGGGGAGGGAGGAGGAAGGAAGTGGGTGGCTCCCTCACTAAGGACGACGAGAATACATGTGTCAAGAGCACTTGAAACTTGAAAGGACTGGGGAGGGAGAAAAGTGCCCATGGCCCTACCATATTGAAACTCCAGGATAACAAAGGAAGGAGGATAGCAGAACAGAGGGCCAGAGCTCTGTGCAGGGCAGACGGACTGTCATCAAGGAACCTCAGAAAAGGAAACAAAATGCAAAACGTGTGAGTGACAAGAACCCCAAATTAGAGACCAGAACAAAAAGGAGGCGAGGTTGACCCATGGATAAGAATGAGGTCCAGAACTAGAGGGTCCCCGTTTGTCAAAAAGACAAGTGAAGATAAAGTGGATGGGGGAATGGAGTGTCATTGTAGCATGAGAAGACATGCTTGTGTGAGAAAATCTAGGAACCAGAGGGAAGATTCTTGGGTAAAGATTAATAGAGTAAAAACCAGACTCGATCTTGTCTTCAGACGCTAAGAACCAGCTAGACAGAAAATGGAAATCCATGTGGACTTTGGAAAACATCACAAGCCTGGCGCTATCATGATGTGTGTTAGTGATGCGGGACTTCAATTATCCAGAGCAGTGCAGCTAATAACTTCTTGACTGCCTTAATAATGATAATTTCATCCTTCAAAAAGTGGAATAAGGGAAAGGGGTAAATTTATTCTGCATTGGATTCTCACCAACTTAATTTGTCTTGCTTGACAATGAATATTTGTTACAAGAGTTTTGTTTTTCTTTTTTAATGGGGGAAAGGAGAGAAAAAAATCCTTGTTAATTGAAAAAAAACCGTTCTCACCAAGAAGGAAGAAGTGGTTGCTGGAGCAGAAGTGATGAAAACTTTGTAGGCAGTCACTCTATCCTAGAATTCACTCTAGAGAAGGCTTAGGTCAGCAGATTTTAAATGGTAGAGAAAGGTTAGACAGAATCTCACTGAATGAAGTTCTGCAGTGGTGGCCAGAGACAGAGAGAGAGAAAGCTCACCAGCATTTAATTCTGTAGGGAGAGAGAGAGAGAGAGAGAAACAATTTGATTTAGGCAGAAGAGGGAACATTGTCTGGAGAGAATCATGTGGCTATACAGGGAATTCATTCCCCAACTTAGATTTTTAAAAGACACATGAGGAAAAAAGGCATCCAGGCAGAGATCAGAGAAAAATGCCAACCTGTGGCCCGGTCCTGTGAGAAAAGCATCAGGCTTGCAGAGGGAAACTTGGATGAACTGAGTCAGACAAAGAGAATTCCATTCAGGAAAGCAAGTATCCTGGTTGTCTTGGGTTTGTTTAAATGTTTTGAATCTTCTCTCTCCACCCCCAAACTCTTCCCTTTTCCTCACTTCTCTACTAATGGAGCCAGTTCATTAAGAGCTAATTGTTAGAATTTATAGTTCAAGCCTGTTCACCTGGAAATCTGCAGCCTACAAATCAGGGCTTGATTGTTGTGTTGATGTCTTCTCTAGACGTAAGAAAGTGATGAGGAAATGTTAATAATGCAAATTACACTTAAAAGTGTGTCTTTAATACATCTTTTCCCCCCTCTGGAGAGTCAGTTGTTGAACATTCACCAAGATGCCTGGGATCATTTCTCACCCACCCCTTCCAGATTTCAACTTCCCTTGTGACAAAGGAGAACATCCAATGACCAAGTATCCAGTAGTCTCTCCTAATCATTCCCCGCCTCGTTGTTGAGATTGGGGAAGTATGCGTCTTTGTCTCTTTTCTGGGACCTTCATTAGTCTTTTTGTTATTCATAGTTCGACTTCCTTTTGAGCCTTTCTTCATCTTTCTGGGTGTCATTTTGTATTTTGTTCTCCTTGTCTTGTGTATTTCACTCTGTCATCACCCATTTTTCTCTAAATTCCTCCCATTTACCCTATCTTACTGAACAATCATCCATTACATTCATATACCAGTCTTTCAACCATTCCCCAGTTAACAGGAGCCTCCTTTACCTCCACTTCTTTGCTATCACAAAAAGGGCTTCCATGAACATTCTAATATATCTATGGTACCTTTGTTTCTGTCTTGGACTCCCTTGGGGTTAGAATATTTTATTAAAAAATTGAACACTTAGAGGAGAGATTGGAGATCACAAAGAGACTGTGTGATTTCAGTTATCCAGACTAATTTCATTCCTTTTTTGACAGGGTTACCAAAATGGTAGATATAGGGGAACACTTTCAGGGCAAATGATTGTTTTAGGAGCCTGTAATTTCTATGAAGAAGAGAGAAGCATGTTAAATGATAAACTGAGGGCGAAGAGTTTGAAATAGCTGAATACACAAGGAATAGTCATCAGTGGTTCAATGTCAGCATGACTGGAGGTCTCCAGTGGAGTGTCTCATGGCTCGCTTCCTGTTTGGTCCTATGCTGGGTAACATTTCTATTAATGACTTTGACAACATGCTCACAGAGCTGCAGATGATACATAAGTTGGAAGGGCCATGAGACAGTGGATGCCAGAGGAAGGATTCAAAAAGATCCTGGTGGGCTAGGGCATTGGGATGCATCTAATAAGAGGAGATACAGTAGAGATAAGAGTGTGGTGCTGCTGCTACATCCCAAATGGGGGATGGAGGAGGCATGGCTAAACAATGCTTCATATCTGGAGGTTTAGTGGACTTCCAGCTCAGGATGAGTCATTGGAAGAGCTGAATAGCTTGCCACCTTTAAACGTCTTGAAAAGGCAGCAATAGAGGAGTTAATTTGTTGCTGTTGTTGTTTTTAAATATTTTTTATTTCATTAAATATTTCCCAGTTACATTTTTTACAATTTTTAAACATTCATTTCTTAAAATTTTGAGTTCTCAATTTTCTCCCTCCCTCCCCTATCCCTTGAGAAGTCAAGAAATATATCGATTCTTGCAAATATGTTGAAGTCTTGCAAAACATGGGTTACTTGTTTTTTAGAAATTCATATGAATTTGCTTGTGAATCCACCTGGGTTGGTCACCTTGCAAGAGAGTTTTTTAATGGTTTGTGTGATGTCTCCTTGGGAGATGGGTCTTTCTGACTGTTCTACTTCTCATTTTGTTGTTTCTTCATTTCATACTTACGTAAATAATTATCTATTTCTTCTGGCTTCTCCAATTTATTGTCAAAGCTATGAGACACAATCTCTGATAGTTTCCTTGGTTTCTTTTCTCCTTTATTATCTCTCCTTTCTCATTTCTAATTTGGATGATTTAGAGTTGCTTCCTCGAGATTTCTTCTTCGTTCATCAGTTTTGTTCATCTCGTCAAAACCAGCAGGTAAATTTTCTTTTCCTACCAGTTATTTTCCAGTTTCCATTTGTATTGATCTCCACTTTGATCTCGCCAATTTTGCTTCTGCTTCCAGTGAATTTGTTCCATTTCTGAGGTTTTTGTTTGTTTTATTTTTTTGGTAGAAGTTTAACTCGTTTTTTTTTCTCTTTCTTATTAAAATGGGCATTATTCCACTACAGAAAATTCCCTCTAGGTATTGTATTTAGTGTATCTCATAAATTTGGAAAAATGGGTAGTATTATGTTGTCAACATTTTTTTAATCTGATCTTGCCAGCCAGTGTTGGCTGGCAGATAGAATTCAAGGATACCTGGATGTGGATCCTGTGTCCACCACATGCTGGGTTAGGTGTCCATAGACAACTCACAGAATCTCTCTGACTCTTTGAAATTTCTGTGTTTGTAAAATGTTAATCCTGTACCTATCCCATAGGGCAACTGGACAGTGCAAACAAGATACTATCTGTAATACACCGTGAACAAATTGTTCGCTTCAAATGATGATACTATTATTACTCTTATTAGAATTCTTCTTTTGTCCACTCTTTAACAAAAAATGTTTGTACCTTCCAGGCAGACGGACACCTCACATTGATGTGTTGAGACTGACTTCATTGCTTGATCCTTCATAATTCTCTGCTTGGCTGTATTTGCCCCAAATCCCTTTAGGAATCCAGTATGTCACCAGGTTGGGTGCAAGTGCTCTGCTCTTCAGGAGCTCACAATCAAATAGGGGAGACAACAAACATTTGGGGTATAAAAATGAATATTCTTCACTTTTTCTATTGAATTTTCTCCACATCAGTCAGGTAGTAAACATTTATTAAGCACGTCCTATGTCCAGGCACTATGCTAAGTGCTAGGAATACAAAAAGAGGCAAAAGTCAGCCCCTGCTCTCAAGGACTTCACAGTCTAATGGGGGGAGACAATATGCAAACAAATAGATACAAACCAAGCTGTATACAGGATAAATAGGAAATAATGGACTGAGGGAAGGTACAGGAATAAAGAGGGGTAGGGAAAGGCTTCCTGTAGGATGGGAGATTTTAGCTAGGACTTGAAGGAAGGCAAGGAAGTCAGTAGTTGGAGCAGAGGAAGAGTGTTCCAGGCATGGGGGACAACCAGAGAGGATGCTCAGAGCCAAGAGATTGAGGGTCTTGTTTGTGAAACAGTTAGAAGACCAGTGTTGCTGGATCAACAGAGGACTTGTCCAGGAGAAAGGTGTAAGTGGAGGGGGGGGGGGTGGCTAGTTATGAAGGGCTTTGAATACCAAACAAAGGATCCTGTGTTTGATCCTGGAGATGACAGAGAGCCAATGGAGTTTATTGAGTGGGTGGCCTATGCATTAGGAAAATCACTTTAGTGGCTGAATGAAGGATGGACTGGAGAAAGGAAAGGGAAGGGAATAAGCATTTAATTTATGTATAGCACCTACTTTGTGCCAACCAACGGGCGAAGAGCTTTCCAAATACTATCTTGTTGGATCTGTACAACGACCCTCCGATGTAGGTGCTGTTGTGATCCCCATTTATAGTTGAGGAAACTGAGACAAACAAAGGTTAAGTGACTTGCCCAGGGACACACAGCTAGTAGGTGTCTGAAATCAGATTTGAACTCATGTCTTTGGACTTTAAGCCCAGCGTTCCATCCACTGAGGCATCAATTGGGGAGAGACTTGAGGCAGGCAGATGCACCAGCATCTATTGGAAGAGTCCAGGTAGGAGGTGATGTGGGTCTACACTGGAGGAGGGGGATGGCAGTTCAGAATTTATCACATACAGTTTGAAATGTTTTTCACATCTATGATCTCTTTGTTTTGGATATTCCAATACTTAATATCCCACTACTTTCTCATTTGAGGCTATTTCTACTTTTACAAGCCTGAAGTTTTCCTAATACATGCTTGTTGATTGACTAGTTGATGGATTTCACTGAAGAACTGTTTGGCACAAACATACCTAAAACCAGACCTGGTGCTCTCTCTCCTCACTTCCACAACTTAGAATCCCTGCTTCCTTCATGACTCAGCTCAAGCACTACTTTCTGTGAGGGACCTTTACTGGTTGCCTCTCCCCCAGCTGCTGGTGTTTTCAATGCTAAAGTCACCTTGTCATTATTTTGTATGTACCCCATATGAACTCATACTTGTACACATGCCCCCATTAGAAGTCAAGTTCTTTGAGGGCATAGATTGTTTTAACTTGTGTCTTTCATTCTGCAGTACCTGTCATACGGTAGATGCTTAATAACTGCCTCTCAATTGATGTACTTATTGATAGCCTCTCACTTTATAGACACCCTGGAGCAAAAAATAATCCCCTTGTGTGTCTTCTTTAATATTTCTGCCAGTGCCACACTGGCTTTCTGTGATTTGGGACAGCATAATGAATTTTAGAACACTATCTCATTTTGAATCAACAAATCTTAAAGTTAAATGTGTTTCCTGTAAATAACAACAACAAGCAAGCAAACTAACATATTGTTGGATTCTGTTTTTAAAGCCTATTTTGCTTAAAGTCTTTTCATTTCTGGAAAATTTAATCCATTTACATTTAGGGTTACGGTTGTTACATCTGTGGGTTTTCTTTTGATTCATTCTATCAGAAAGGAATAAATGCTCTCCTATCCTTTTTATTTCTGTTGTTAAACTAAACCTAACAAAACCAGGCTATCTCAATTCCCTCATTTTATATCGTTTACTACACAAGTTTTGTTTTTATTATGTTGACTTCTTCAAAGATGGATGGATTCAAAGATAGAACCTACCCTTATCCCTATCCCCTTCCCCCCTCTTTCTTTGAAGTTCCACTCTGAAATAGTGATTCAATCAATACAATACTCTGATGGTTCTCACATTTTATTAGCAATTAGGGTTAGGGTTAGGGTTAGGGTTAAAGTGTGACTTATTTAAAGTAATTTTTTTGGCCTGGAGGTTTAGATGCTTTTCAAAAACTTACTTGAAATTTGTGTGCCTTTGAGCATTTTTGAAAGTTAGAATGTTTCTCAAAGATCCTTGCCTTCATTTGGCATACCAAAGTCTGTTTATTTGTTGTCAAGGTTCATGGCCCATGCACACTTTTCAATTATGTGTATGTCATATGCCAATGTCTTTAGTTATCCCTTGTGTTCATTTAGAAGTCCCCGGTGATACTACTTTTTCTTCTCATACTGTTTTTACCTAGGGGGGAGTATTTTTTTCCATATCAGGATAATGTTGGAATTTAACTATAACATATCTCAGAGTATTGAATCTTGGTTACTTCCTTGCTGGGATCCTGGAGATTCTTTTTATGTGTGGATTGTCACTTTTTATCCTAATATGTCTTATTGGACATCCTGGACTATAGTTTTAAGGTTCATTTGTTTTACTAAATATTTTGGGGTAATAAATGATTATCAGATTCATGTATGTCTATCAACCCATTCTGGTACTTGGATCTACATGGCTTCTAATTCTTCAGAAAACTCCATAATTTTCATGAAAATGTTGTCAGTCTGTGAACTAGCATTTATTAAGTGCCTACTATGTGCCAAGGACTATGCTAAGCACTGGAATTAGTTAGTTGGTCTATTTTGTCTGAAATTCTCCTAACTCCTATTGGTGAATTCCGTTGATTTGTTCAGATTGTCTAGCATTTTCTCCATCTTGGTCATTGTTAATAAATAACTCCCAACTTAAAAAAAAATCTTATAAATCTGGCTTCACTTCCATGATTTCTTTTTAACTTTCTACCAATTATTTTAGTAAGTCTTGTAATTTTCTTACTAAACAAAAGGTGATATTTGTAAAGCCCCTTGCAAGCTTTAAAGTTTGATATATGTGCTGCTGATTTTCATTATTGTTGTTGTCATTATCAATATCATCATCGTTATGAGTTTTTTTAAGGGGCTTAACTTCCTTTAGGAGAGGAACTGAACCTGTGATTTCATTGATAGATAGACCTCCCAAGTGGTCAGTTTTCTTCCACCAATGCAGACTCCTCAGCCTAGGGAAGCTGCCTAGGGTGAGCACTGAGGGGTCCAATGACTTGCCCAGGGTTACCCAAACAGTACATGTCTGAGGCAGGATTTGAACTCATCTCTTCCTGGGTTAGAGACTAGCTCTCTAGACACTCAGCAACACTGCCTACCTAATTCCTCTATCTTTTTAAATTTTTTTTATTAATTAATTTTAGTTTTCAACAATCACTTCCATACGCTTTTGAATTTCATATTTTTCTCCCCTTCCCTCCTAACCTCCCTCCCCAAGACAACACGCAATCTGATATAGGCTATACATACACATTCTTCTTAAACATATTTTCACATTAGTCATGTTGTAAGGAAGAATTAAAACCAACAGAAGGAACCACCGGAAAGAGGAAACAAAACAAAACAGAAGGAAAAAAAGAGCAAAGAGTATGCTTCGATCTGCATTCCAACTCCATAATTTTTTCTCTGAATGTGGATAGCATTTTCCGTCATGAAACTTTTGGAGATGTATTAGCTCCTTGCATTGCTGAGAAGGGCTAAGTCTATCAAAGTTAGTCATCGCACAGCGTGGCTATTACTGTGTACAACGTTCTCCTGGTTCTGCTCACTTCACTCAGCATCAGACCACACAAGTCTTTCCAGGTTTTTCTGAAGTCAGCCTGTTCATCATTTCTTATAGCACAATAGTATTCCATTACATTCATATACCACTTGTTCAGCCATTCCCCAACTGATGGGCATCCCCTCAATTTCTAATTCTTTGCCACCACAGAAATAACTGCTATAAATCTATGAGTCCTTTTCCCATTTTTATTATCTCTTTGGGATACAGCCCTAGAAGTGATATTGCTGGGTCAAAGGGTATACACATTTTTATAGCCCTTTGGGCATAGTTCTAAATTGCTCTCCAAAATGGTTAGATCATTTCATGACTCCACCAACAATGCGTTAGTGTTCCACTAATTCCACTAATTCTACTCTATCTATATCACTCTTCCATCTGAGAATGTTCCTCCCAAGACATTGAGTGGCTTCTTTTGAAATCTTCACATCTCTGCTATTTAGAGTGGTATGTAACATGTTTTATGATGTCAGAGCTCTTTGGCTCATTTATTTTCTCTTTTTGTTTTTTATTATATATGTTAAAGTCATTTTTTTTTCCTTTTTGTGTTTCTATTTGTGAGTTTCTTTTTTTATCTTATTTTTTTAAATTTTTATTTTTAGGCAATTGGGGTTAAGTGACTTGCTCAGGGTCACACAGCTAGTAAGTGTCAAGTGTTTGGTCTGAGGCCATACTTGAACTCAGGTCCTCCTGACTTCAGGGCGGGTACTCTATCCACTGTGCCACCTAGCTGCCCCTATTTGTGAGTTTCTTGATAGGTAAGTGAGAAGCCTGGTTCCCTTCCAACCTTTCATGCCAGCATTTTAACTAGAAGGTCCACCTAGAATTCTGCCCACATATCCCATGCCATTAGATCCTCATCTATTCTTCCTTTTTAAGTACAGCTTAGCACAGGAGTAGGGAACCTGCGGCTTCAAGACCACATCTGGCCTTCTAGGTCCTCAAGTGTGGCCCTCTAGATCCTCAAGTGCAGTCCTTTTACTGAATCCAAACTTCACAGAACAAATCCCTTTCATAAAAAGATGTGTTCTGTAAAACTTGGACTCAGTCAAAAGGCTGCACTTGAGGACCTAGAGGGCCACGTGTCCTCGAGGCCACAAATTGCCTACCCCTGGGTTAGCATCTCCCTTGCCCACCTGAGCCCAGGCCCTTCCACTCTCCTGAGGGCTCAGACCCAAATGAAGAGAAATTTGTCAGCTTGAAGACTGAGCCATGTTTTCTTCCACCCTGACTGGGCCCAGAGTTTGCCCAGCGGAGGCCACCCAGTCATTTGGCAGCTTCACTCCTGGTCCTCTCTTCTCTCCCTACTGATTCCTGTTCTGAGCCAGGCAACCCCTTAATGCCTCCAGGTCACTTCCCCTTAACACACATATAAAAGTGACTGGCAAAGACAGAGCAGAGCATGGTGGACCATGACCACAACAGCCTCCCCACTGGTCTTTATATCTATCGCTAAATGCAAAGTAAGACAGGTGCCCCCAGGATGCCTCATATTTCAGGATCTTGTTCAGAGAACTCTCTAAACTTACCCATTTAGACCACAGCTTCCTGAGCCATTGGTCCAGGCTTCTAGGTGATAAACAGCTGTAAATGGCCCTTTCTGAATGAGCCACACCTTGACCTCTGAAACCCTGTAGATAGTGTTCCCAATGAGACTTGGAGTTCCCCATTAGCTTTGGGATCTTCAAGCCTCTCAGGGGCTGCCACACCTGTTGAGATGACATGGGATATCTAAGATGGCACCCTTTAGGTCTAGAGTTGAGAGGGAGGGCTAGTACCAGGAACCAGGCTCACAGCCTAAGAGGTAGGCTATTGGTCAATCAGGAAGTGTTTATTAAGTATTAACTTTGTTCCGGGCACTGGGTTAGGTATGGGAGAGGCCAAGACAAAAATGAAATGACCCTGCCCTCAGGGAGTTTACCTCCTACCAGAGGAGACAGCACCTAAAGAATTGAGTCTTCCAAAATAAAGACAAGGTAGTTGTCTGGGGGCAGTAGCAGCTGAGGAAATCATAAAAGGCTTCCTGGAGAAGGTGGCTTTTGTGCAGAGCCCTGAAGGCACCATGGGTTCTAAACCAGCTCTGCAAACATTGCCCTCATGACACACAAAAGTGGGGAAGAGAGAAGTGTGCCTGTTTGAATGTCACTGGTTATTCCACTTCCCACTCGACCTCAAGTAGCCTTCCACCAACCGGACCCCTGAGGAGACTTTTTAATTGAAGATGGGATTGAATTTGGTCTCACCCACAGTTGGAAAACCTCCTTCATCTCCCTGGAGCCCAGAAGCAGCAACACATCTCCTTGTCTTGTAATAGCTAGAGAAATGAGTGTCTCTTCGCGTGGATGAAGAAAGACGCCTCTCTCTTTGGCAGCGGTGGGAGGGCCGCCATGATTGCAAGGGCAGCCGCGAGGGCTGAAGAGGCAAGTCGCTCTGATGACTCATTTAAATGTCACAGTGTCTCAGCACTGGAAGTGGGGCAGGATAAAAATCTCCTTTGGAGCACCCCTGAGGAAGGCTCGGGGATGCCCTCCAGGGAGGGGACCCTACCTTTCTGAGGCAACCCAGTCCACTTTTGGACAGCTCCAACTGGGAAGTTAACTCGTCCTCCTCACTGCCACTGGTTCTGCCCTCAGAGGCTTCTTCCCTTCAATGGTTTGCAGCCCCTCACCCACCCAATCTTCTCTTCCCCAGGCTGCCCACTGCCATTCTTTGCCTAATGCATATGTGACAGGGACTCCAGGCATTTCCCCTGCCCCTGTGCATTCCTCTAGCTTATTAGCACCCTTCCTAAAGTACCCTGAGCGCAGGCCCTGGGAAGAAGGGCGCTGGCAGCTTGGCCTTCCACATGCCCAAGGACACACTAGCTTTCTTGGCTTCTGGGCTAACCATCATCTGGAGGATGAGGAAGAACAAATCCTGCCTGTGTGATTACTTTGGAAGAAGCTCAAGGAAATGTCTTCTCAAGAGTCCAGAACTGGGGCCCATGTGCTGAAGGCTGAAAACAGGCCAGTGAGGGGTAGAGACCACACAAAGCCCTTAGGCAGGGACACCCACAGAGGCTGTGGGTGCAGCCTGAGTCTGGTCCACACATTCTCCTCAAGATTTGGCTGCTGGCCAACTGAAGGCCGCCTCTACCAGGGTCCTTAGGGTACAGCCCCCTTCCTGCTGTCACCCTGAGGGGGGGGGTGTGTCTTGGGAAACTGTCACTTGTGACTCCAGGAATCCCTCTTAAGCCCATCTGTCCTATCCAAAGCCTGTGCCTCAGTCTCTCTGGCTGAGTGATCTGTCCGGAGTCACATGGGAAGTCGGTGATAGAGTGTCTCCTGACTCCATGCTGTCTCTGGCGCACTCCGGCCAGGCCACCTCTTCCGAGGTTGTTCCCTCTTTCTTCACCCTCTTTGCCTATGATGTGGTGGAAGCCAGAGGTTTGCCTCCCAAGGCTAAATGTCTGTGTTCTTCATGGAGTTGCTAAAGGCATAGGGAGCTCTGAGGAGCTGCTCTGGATGGAGTCCCAGGACACACAGGCCGCATGCCCACCACTAAGTGAGGTGATTTCTAAGGACTGACCACGTCCCTTGGGGCCCTGAGCCCATAATGTGGAAGAGGAAACGAGGGAGAGTGGAGTCACGTAGATGCTTCCATTGCCCTGTCCTTGCCCACCCAAAGACACCTGCATGGAAACCTGGTGGTTGGGACCCACCTGTGACCTGGGCAAGCTCCCCAGGCTCCCCAGCTTCCAGAGGGCCTGTCCTTGACCAGATTGTTGGGAAGGAACCAAAAAGTTATCTAGAGTAGAGACCCTAATGAGAAAATGCCCTGCACCATTGGCGCAAACATCTGCACCATGTTCAGGCTCTGGCCTTCCTGCCCATGCTGCTCTTTGGACTGGCCTTGGCACCTTCTTTGTGAGCATCAATGACCACCAATGGATTTAAAGGGGTCTGGCCAACCAGAAATTAAGGGGGACCCTGCTCACAGAACCTCCTCGGCAGCCGTTTCTGAAGCAACAAGGAGTCCTTTGTGCCAGGGACCACACCCAGTAGGCAAGCTCTGCCACATGGGGGCACACCCACATGCACACATACACACACACAAGCATACCCACATGTATACATCCACACATGCACACTCACACACATGCACGCGCATGTGCACACACACACACACACACACACACACACACACACACCACTGCCCTAAACAGTCTTCCGTCTTCCCCATGAGACCAAGGCTCTTCCTGCCCAGAAAAAAGAGCCCAGATGTTCCTGCATCCTGAGAAGGCATTGGGAAGCCAAGCCCCATCATCCTCAGCCTTGGTCCACGGAAGCATCATGGCCAGGCTGGGGAGGCCTAGCCTGAAGGCTCTGAGATGCTGTCGTCACAGCAGCAACATCTCTGCTGTGCCCAGGAAAGCAGATACAGGTGGTTCCTACCTGGTCAGAAGAGCCCTCGGGCTTTTGTTTCCAGTTAGGACCGAAATGGAACCTAAATGCTTATTTCTGTGCTGATGCAGCCTCGCGAGGACCCCTCCTGGCCTCTGTCCTCAGAGCCCCCTTGTGCTCAACCTGCCTTCCCCCCCCCGCCTCGCTGCACTCCCACCAAGCAGGCTGCCCCTGTGCCCTGCCCTCCCTAATCAGCTCTTTCTTCAGGGCTGTAGCTCAGATGTCAAGCTTCTGTGGTAACTGTCCTCATGAGGCCAGCGCTTGGCTCTGGCCTTCCTGAGTCACTGACCGCTGGAGGCTGGCCTGGGTTGTTTCCCTTTCCCTTAGCCAAGGGCCTCCATTGCCCAAGAGTGATGTCTCCTCTCAGTTTCTTTGGCAGTCTCATTAAGCCTGCCACGACCTTGGCCCCATCTTCACACCTTTGGCTATCTTCCTTTCAGCATCCCTCTTCTCTCTGGATAATGTGTCCTGCCACTGACCCAAAGGTCCCTGGCTTCTCTGAGAATCAGATGTTCACCAACAAATCCAGGCTGGAACAGAGTGGATTCCCATTGGCCTTCCTTGGGGGCCTGGTGGAGAGCAATATTTTTGAAAAAAGCAACCCTTGTAGACCCCAAGTTTCCCAGGACCCCAATGGAGCGTTGCCCCTGCTCGGTGGGTCCAGAGGAGACGCCACGTGGGCTCTGCCAGGCTAGGAAGACACAGGAAGCCCAAGGCATCCTCCAAGATCAATGGCATCAGGGACACTGGAGGGCCACAGGGGCTGCCCCAGGCTCAGGGGCAGACAGGAGACGGGACTTACCCAGCAGCCACTGGGGCAGCGACTGGGAGACAGGTCATGATTGCTGGAAGAGCCCTCTCTTCTGGGATGAGAAGTAGAGTTCCTACCTGAGCAACCAAGCGACAGCCAAGATGTCCACAGCAATTACAATCCTCCCCTTCTCTCAGACCAGGACCAAAAAGCCAATGCCCTGAGTGCAAGGCGCATCTGCGGCACCAGCCTCAGACTTCAGAGAGGCAATCCCTAGCATCCCCACGAGCCTTACCTCCAGCGACGCCCATGGCATCATTGAGGGACCAGGAAGGCTTTCTCACGTGCTGAAGTCCTGTCTTTGGCTCTAACCAAGTCTGGGATCTCCTGTGCTGAGCATCCTCTGGACGCCAAATGCTGTGATTCAGCTGAGGGAGCTACGGGCAAAGAGCCATGGGCTGTTCTGGATGACAAGCTCCAGGGGCAGGAGCTTGTTAACCAGATGTGTGCAGGGTGGGATGGACACTCACAGTTCTTTTTAAGATGATTCCTGCCCCCTCCTGCTTTCCCCTCCAAAGAATAAAAGCTGGAAAACCTCCACAAAGAAAAGAGGGTGAGAGTCCAGCCTGGACGTTTCCTCGCAGGTCGCTGTCTCATCCATCCTGGACCTGGATCCATCCCTATGGGCATCACTTCCTCTGAGAGTGAGCTGCCCAGGGCTTCTAGGGACCTCAGGCTTCTCTGGCTAGTTTCCACTGAGTGTGAGCTACTACCTCCCAGGGCAGGGTATATAGGTAAATCTACATTCAGACACTTTTAAGCAGATATGTTACACACCCATGTACATCCAGATGGCACATGCATGTGGACTCAAATACATATGCAAATGCGCACACAACACATACACAAATGCACAAGATATACATCCATAGTGCACACAGTATATGCGTGTGTTAGACATTGTCATGTAGTGAGTGATTAAGAAATACTTGTGCATGGATAGATGAACACCCACATGCACGTGTACACAGACGTACACACATAATACATGCACACATGCAGAATCACATAAATGTATGCATAGACACAAGCATAACATGCGTGTGCATAGCCATCATTCCCATGTAGAGATAACATGCATGCCCATCATACACATGCACATGTAAATGAAGCACATGCCATGCCTAAGGACATAGAACACAATAAGACAATGTCTAGATCATATATCCACACCCCCAGGGTGTTGCCAAAGTTTGTTAAAGCTGAAGCCTGCCAAAGTTTGGGTGACACCCCTCTTGGCACCCAACCAGCCAGGGCCTTCTGGAGATGCTGTGTTAGGGGACCCTCCTGGGCCTATGATTGTAGCCATCTTAGCCTCCCCCTCCTCAAGCTGACTAGCTTGGTTTACCAGCAAGATTTTACATGCGCTGAATATGACCCCTGAGTCAGGGTCCATGGGCAGGAATGTCGGAGATCTGTGTTCTAGTCTTGGCTCTGCTGACCCAGTGGTCCAGCCATTTACCTTCTCTGGGCCTCAGTAAGGGGTGGGGTGTAGGCTCTGTGGGATCCTTTTGGCTCATTCCACTGATAAATTTCCTGATTTCCTTCCTGGTTCACTCCTCCTGGCCCAGGTGGGCTTCTGTTCTCCCTGTCTCTACCTTGCCTGAGGTCTCTAAATGGACCCTCTATTGTGTTATAACATAAATAAAAAGGAACCCACTTGACATTTCTTGTTCAGAGGGTGCTATTTGACTAAAGTGTGTCAGATGGCATGAGGAGTCCATTAACCAACTGGTCTCTAACCAACTTGTTAAGTGGGGACATGGTGAGGGGGAGGAATTGGACCCAGATGGAAGGGGAGTTCCTCCTAACAGGTCTAATGGAAGCTTCTCATGTCATAGTGTTTAAGAACTGTGTGGCCAGGCTGGCAAACCAGGGAGGTCTGTCTGAAAGCCTTCATCTTTGGAAAAATAATTGAGCAATTGCCAATATTCTTGTCCCATCTCCTGAGAGGCAAAGGTACAGGCCAGGGATGGCACATGGAGTACATGGCAAAAGAAGGGTTTCCATCAAAGGGCTGAATGCACTAATGTCTGTGAGCTCCCCAAAATCACTACCCAGGGAAGCACTAACTGTCTGTGGCTTGGCTGAGGACTGAAGATCCTCAAGGTCACCGAGGCATCCTGATGGGCAAGTCTTGGCAGGCAGCAGAGACAGGAATAAGGCTGGGTACAGACCAAAGCATCACCAAGGAGCTTGCGCCTAGAAGAAGGGCACATGTAGCCAGGAGAGTCAGTCCCGAGGCACAAGGGATGGCAGGAAGCTGAACCAACCAATAGATGCATCTGATTCAACCCTTCAGTGTGCACCTGTCCCCTTCAACCACAAAGATTATAGTCCTCTAGGAATAAAGAAATGGCATCAGAACTCATTGTGGAAGAAAAGTTCATTGGGGATGAAGACAGAGAATTCCAGGCATGGGGGATAAGCAGTAAATATGCCCAGAGTCAGGAGATGGAGTGTTTGATATCCCTCTATTGAAGAGTATGTGGGAATGGGGAAAGAGTGTAAGGCATAAAACTTGAAAGGCAGAGAGGCCAGGTTATGAATGCCAAACCGAAGATTTTGTGTGGGATCCTGGAGGTGATCTCCAGCAGTCACTGGCTCCCTTGAGTAGAGAGAGGGGTGATGTGGTTAAAGCTGAGTTGATCAGATTGCTTTGGCAGTTGAGCATCGAATGGATCACAGGGAGGAAAGATCAGGAAGACCAGTCATTGGATTGTTGCAGTGCTCCAGGTGTGTGAAGTGAAGCATGGTTGCAATGTCAGAGGAGAGAAGGGAGTGATTGGATAAGGGGGCAGTGAGAAAGAGTGAGGAACAAACGATGATGACACCTAGTAATGAGCCTGGGTGGTTGGAAGGATGGTGGTACCCTGGACAGAGGTGGGAAAGTTTGGAAGCGGGGGGTTGGGAAGATAGTTTCTGTGTCTAAAGGATGTTAAGTTCAAGATATCTGACAGACAGTTGGAGATGTGAGAGGTCAGCAGAAAGGTGAGGACTGGAGAGATAGATCTGAGAATTCTGTGCAGAGAGAAGATCATCAAATCCATGGGAACTGGTGAGATCACCCAGTGAAATAATAGAGAGAGAAGAAAAGAGCCCAGGACAAAACCTTGGGGGATGCCCCATCTACATAAGTAACCAGTAAAGGAGACTGGGAAAGAGTGATCAGACAGATGGGAGGGGAATCAGGAGAGAGCAGGCTCATGAACTAGAAAGGAGAGAGTATCAGGGACAAGAGAATGACTGAATGTGTCTGCAGAGACATCAAGAAGGACAAGAAACATCCCTTGGATTTGGTCATTAAGGGGGTCATTGGCAACACTGGACAGAACAGTTTTGGGGGAATGATGAGGTCTAGAACCACACTGTGGAGTTCAGAAGAGAGTGGGAAGAGAAGGAAATGGAGGCCTTCGAAAGTTGGCCACCAAGGTGAAGAAAAACATAGAAGGTAGCCAAAGGGAGCATGAGGGTCAAATGAGGCCTTCTTGATGATGGGGGACATGGGCATGTTTGTAGGCAGTAGGGAAGCACCCAGGACACAAGAGGAGATTGGCGATCAGAGGGAGAGTGGGGAGGACAGAGGGGGAAATCTGCTGGAGAGACAGAATAGAATGGGATCGATCATGCATATGGAGAGTTTGCCCTTGGAGATGAGAAGGACCACCTCTTCGTGGGTCACAGGGGCGAAGGTGGAGAAGGTGGCAGAACTCCTCTGGGAGATGTGAGCTAAGGAGGAGAGAGCTCTCAGTGAATGGCCACATTTTCCAGTGAAATCAAAGGCAAGGTTCTCAGCTGACAAAGGGAAGCAGTGGTGATCCCTGGCTTCCACAAGAGCTGAATCCCTCTACTCCTTGGACAGGATTGCCAGGTTAGTGGAGCAAGAGCACATCTCTAGCCTGCAGGGAGACACTTGGTCAAGTCACTCACAACATCCCTGTGGACCAGATGGTTAGGCTTGTGCTGGAACCACAGTCAGCTGATTGACTCAGAACTGATCCAAAAGGAGACTCTCAGCATGCTGAGTAAAAGGTGATTGTCCACTGACCCTCATCCACCCTGCAGCAAGCCTGCAGGCACCACCTGCTAGGTCGATGATGCCCCGTGCTCAGTGCTCCAGGTACAGAGACAAAACTGTCCCTGCTTCTGGGAAACATCTGTTCTGTGACCTCTGGGGAAATGCCACAGGGCCGTGCGGTGGGGCTGGCTCTGTCCAATAATTTTATCAATGGAAGCCATCTTCATGGTGGAGTGAAGTTGGGAGGACCAGCTGAGCAGTGGGCTTCGGTTTGTTGGGCTTGGCTCTAGCTGGGCAGGTGAAGGAGCCCTGTTTGGGCAACTTTCTGCTCAATATGAGAGAAAGCTTCTTAACTATTAGAGCTATTCAACATGGAATTGGCTAACTTGAAAAGTAATGAGCTCCCCTTCTCTGGGGGTCTTAGAGCCAAGGCTGGACAATTATTTATATGGATGTTAGGGTGAGGATTCCTGACATGGTAAGGGCTGAACCAGACGGCCACTGGGGTTCCCTCTTCCCCTTTGGACTTTCTAGGGCTCCAGGAGTCTGACAACAAATAGGAAGCATTTCAGGGTTGTGCCCAGACACCTCGGTCCCATTTCTGAAGCAAATTTGGTTCCTCCTTGTGCTCGGCCTCCTTCCCTTCCTATCCAGCAATAATCTGACTTCTCTTTTGGCGTTCTAAGTTTTAGAATCTAAACCGCCACTTGGGTTCACATCTCCAGGGAAATGAAGGGCCCATACAGGTCAATTAGAAAATCCTAGTCACTCTCCCAGTCAATTCATGTCTATCACTGGCCCTGATACGGCTGAGCAGCTCTTGTCATGTCACAAGTGATGCCTTTGGGATGGAGGCACGACTGCATCTGAGCTACGTGGAGAAGGCCTCACCTCTTCTTGTCACTCTGGCCTCTGCCTCTTTTCTCTTGTTGGCACAAGTCTTCTGGCCCTGGCCTAAGCCTCGAGCCCTCACTTTGCTCTGTCCCAACCAGGGCCATCCTGTCTTGACCATATTGAGGACAGACAGACACCACACAACTGTGGTCATGACCTCATTCATTGTTGGAAGCCTCAGCTGAATAAGAATCATTCACATGTCCCCATTCCCGTTAGGGAATGGCTCAACTGTATTTCCTCTGTGCCCACGGCCCTGCCTGCATGAATCTGCTGATTTCCAGGAAATTGCCTGGAAAAGAGCAGGACTTATCCCATTCATCACCTCCTCTGCAGCAAGGACAGGCTTTGGGGGCAGAAAATGTCAAGAAGGCAACTGTCCAAATGCTTCAGCAGCCCGGAGTCCAAACAAAAGAGCTCAGATTCTGTGCAGATCACTTGTGAGTGGCTATGCAAACTTTCATGGTCCAAACCTACCCCCTTCACTGAGCGGACTCACAGCATTCCTGATGTTCATTCCATCAATTCTGTCATTTCTGCTTTACTTCTCTACTTCCCAATGAGCTCTGAGCTCCAAAAGAAAAGTTAATAGTAAATTGATATTAAAGCAATTTCCATCAATGGCTATATATTTTTGGTAACACAGTTTTTTGATGATAAGGAAGAAAAGACTCCAACCTACATTTCTTTGATGCTCTAATAATTATCTTCTTTGGGAGGTGTCTAAGTAATTCCATGAAATGGCAGTTGTCAGTCAGATAAGCAGAAAATAACACACTGTGACACCCACTTGCACCTTGAAAACTGTCAGAAGCCAAGTTAAAAGAAATTAGGAACTAAGATGAGTTTTCAGGAATTGATCATGACTTATCCCTTCCTACATATGGTCCACAAGGTCTCTCCCCACCTGTATGGTGGCTCCTGCTGTGGTTAAGGATAAGGGTTACATATCTCCTCCCTGGCCCACAGACTGTTTCCACGTGCTTCTCTTTGTGGTATTGGCCCCCTACCATGTGAGGACAGAGTCCACGGTGGCCCCCTCCTATGCTGGAGCTCCCTCCTGGCCTTGCCTCTGGATCTCTGGGAGGGTGTTAATGATGTCTTAGAGCAGGTCTCTATCCTGCCCATCTCCAGGGTAGACAAGATGGTCTCCAAGTGAGCTTCCAAGGCCACCTGGGGCACATCCCATCAATGTCTCTGCTCTGTCTGTGGCCACAGCTGACAGTGGCAGCAGGACTTGTCCCACTGGTGCCTCTGCTTCTTCTGTGGGCTCTTCCTCCATTCCAGTCAGCTACACCAAGGGTCCAGAGGACTGCACTAGAATGAGTCCCCGGGGATTGGACTTGCCCAGGGTCTTCTCTTACACTTCTGTGCCCTTTGAGCTCTTCCCTGAGAGGTCAGTCTGTGCTGAGGTAAAGCCACTTCTACTGTCCACATAAAGCAGATGAACACTAGCCAAGACTGGCCCCTCACTCTTACCTTTTTTATTCATGTGTGTTGTGTCAGTGACAAACCAGGACAGGCCAAAAGGTTCAACTGGCTCCAAGGTGCTGGAAACGCCCCTCACTAAGTTCCACAGGCCAGGCGCAGATCCCTGAGGGGGCTGCAGTGACCACCACAGTCACCCAGGCCTCCGGCAGCAGCCCCAGCCCCAGATGGGGTCCCCATGGTGGTCCTGATGTCTGTCTGCGCTGCACACAGGATTCCTCTACTGCATATTCCTGAAATGAAGAAGGGAGAATAGTGCTCCCTTTTCCACTCTCACAGATCACGAGAATGGCCAGGGACACCTGAGGCCTGCTCTCCCCAAGGTGGCCTGGAGGCAGATCCGGACACCAGCCCAAGGAACCAGACTCAGGAAGCTCTCCAGGCCTGATACTCCCAGAGAGAGCCGCTAGTTCAGCTCTAAGGGTGGGATTGTTATTGAAATAACCAACATAGGTGTTTCTAGCACAGCAGGAAGCTTACTGACATTTACAAAATGTGTGAACCTGGAGGTTATTGGAAATTTAATTACAGGCCAGTCTCTTTTCCTTATCTTTCATTAACAAAGCCACTATCCTGAAGAAATTATCACTGATGCAGCTTGTGGGGCTCGCCTAGTCATGGTAAGAAGGCAGACATCCAGCCCGCCCCACTAAGATGCTTCTCTGCATGGAAGTTAATGCAGAAAGGAGACATTCAGTAACTCCTGGCTTGGCTTCTTGATTAAATGCTATTCACATTATTTATAGGAAGGAAACACACTTCAGCAACCTGAGATGGCATCTCCTGGCCAATGTCATTGAGCCAGGAGTAGGACAAGGGGACAGCCTGATCAGAGGGGCCTTTTGGTAGAGGTGCATGAGCTGTGGGATCAGAGCAAGAGCTGGGCCCAGCAGGGGCAGACCCAGGGGCAAGGGCTGGGCCTCTGCCCACCTGCTCCGGGGGAGTCTGTGCAATGTCAATGTGCTGGCAGAAGCCCCCAGCACACTGGGAGGAGGAAGACAGGAGGTGCCATGGGTAAGAAGTGAGGGACAGTGTGTGATCGGTGTCCCTGGAGGGAGGACCCACATCGATGAGATCCGAAACCCATCAAGAAAACAAATTAAGCAAGTGTAGACTCATGTCTTTGACAGTGTAGATATGGCCCTAGTGGTAAAATATAGCGAAAAGACCACCACCTCAAAGAGAGGAAAAAACCCTCCCAGACAGCTGAACGACAAGAGGCCTCCAACCAGCTCTGGACACTTGGTTTGGGCTTTCCATTTTGGGGTCAACGACATCTTGAACAAAATGGAAAGAGGCCTATAATGGTGGAAGGAGGGTGCTGGTGAGCAGCTGCTCATGCAGAGGCAGACTCTGTGTTTTATTCTCAAGAGGCTTTATTTGATCAGGGGATACAACATATCCATGGATGAATATATACTGATAGATACACAATAAATAGGAAGGGGGGACATGAGCATTGGGGATAATCAGGAAAGGCTTTGTGTAAGAGATGCACTTGCTATATCCTTTTTTTTAGATTATTTAGTATTTTATTTTTCCCCACTTACACATAAAAACAAATTTTAACATTCATTTTTAAAACTTTGAGTCCCAAA
The DNA here is from genome assembly GCF_900497805.2 of Vombatus ursinus. NCBI lineage: Eukaryota > Metazoa > Chordata > Mammalia > Diprotodontia > Vombatidae > Vombatus > Vombatus ursinus. Next base: position 15,393,440 of record NW_020954595.1, on the reverse strand, counting down.
TTCTCCCCCTTCCTCCCTCCCCATACCCCCTCATTGAGAAGGCAAACAATTTGATATAGGTTCCACATGTGTAATCATGTAAAACATATCCATAATAGTCATGTTGTGGAAGAAAACATAAACAAAAAAATTCAAGAAAAATAAAGAAAGTTTAAAAAAAGTCTGCTTCAATCTATATTCAGACACCATCAGTTCTCTCTCTGGGCTTGGATAGCATTTTTCATTATAAGTCCTTCAGAGTTGTCTTGAGTCATTATATTGCTGAGAACAGCTAAGTCATTCACAGCTGACCATCTTACAATATTGCTGTTACTCTGTACATGGTACATTTCACTTTGCATCAGGCCATGCAAGTCTTTTCAGGTTTTTCTGAGCACATCCTGCTCATCATTTCCTATAGCACAATAATATTCCATTATAATCACATACCACAGCTTGTTCAGCCATTCCCCAGTTGATGCGCATCCTCTCAACTTTTAATTCTTTACTCCAGAAAAAGAGCGGCTATAAATATTTACATACATATAGGTCCTTTTCCTTTTTGTTTTTTATCTCTTTTGAGATACAGACCTAGCATACCCTTTGACCTAGTGGTATTGTTAGGTCAAAGGGTTTGCATGGTTTTATAACCATTTGGGCATAGTTCCAAATTGCTCTACAGAATGGTTGAGTCAGTTCACGACTCTACCAACAGTGCATTAAACTCTCATTTTTCCCACATGCCTCCAACATTTGTCATTTACCTCTTCTGTCCTATAAGCCAATCTAATAGGCATGAGGGAGTACCTCAGAATTGTTTTAATTTGCATTTCTCCACTCAATAGTGAATTAGGATTTTTTTTTTCATATGGCTATAGATAATTTTGATTACTTCATCTGAAAACTGATCATATCTTTTGATCACTTATCAATTGGGGAATGGCTCTTATTTTTATAAATTTGACTGTTCTCTATGTTTGAGAAATGAGGTCTTTATCAGAGAAACTTGCTTCAAAAGTTTTTTTCCACAGTTACTATTGCTAACTATATTTCCTTCCACCCTATTCCCCACCCCTTTATTCTATTCTCTCTCTCCTTTCAACCCACCCTTCCTCAAAAGTGTTTTGCTTCTGACCCCCCCTTCCCCCAATCTGCCCTCCCTTCTATCACCCCCTCCTTCTCTCATCCCTTCCCCCTCCTATTTTCCTTTACGGTAAGATAAATTTCTATACACAATTGAGTGTGTATGTTATCCCCTCTTTGAGCTAATTCTGATAAGAGTAAGGTTCACTCACTCCCCCTCACCTCCTTACTTTTCCCTTCCACTGTAAAAGCTTTTTCTTCACTCTTTTATGTGAGATAATTTATCCCATTCTACCTCTCCTTTTCTCTTTCTCTCAGTACATTCCTCTCACCCCTTAATTTCAGTTTTTAGATATCATCCCTTCATATTTAAATCACACCTGTGCCCTCTGTCTATATATACTCTTTCTAACTACCCTAATAGTGAGAAAGGTCTTATGAGTTAAAAATATCACTTCCTATGTAGAAATGAATGTAAACAGTTTAACCTTATTAAATCCCTTATGATTTCCCTTTCCTGTTTACCTTTTTATACTTCTCTTGAGTCTTATATTTTAAAGTCAAATTTTCTATTCAGCTCTGGTCTTTTCATCAAGAATGCTTGAAAGTGGGGCAGCTAGGTGGTGCAGTGTATAGAGCACTGGCCCTGAAGTTAGGAGGACCTGGGTTCAAATCTGGCCTCAGACCAAACACTTGACACGTACTAGCTGTGTGACCTTGGGCAAGTCACTTAACCCCAATTACCTCACTAAAAAAATTTTTTTTTAAATAAAAATAATGCTTGAAAGCCCTCTATCTTATTGAATATTCATTCCCCCCCCCAAAGGATTATACTCAGTTTTGCTAGGTAGGTGATTCTTTGTTGTAATCCTAGCTCCTTTGCCCTCTGGAAAATCATATTCCAAGCCCTCTTGCCCTTTAATGTGGAAGATGCTAAATCTTGTGTTATCCTGACTGTGGCTCCACAATACTTGAATTATTTCCTTCTGGATGCTTGCAATATTTTCTCCTTGGCTTGGGGACTCTAGAATTTGGCTATCATATTCCTGGCAGCTTTCATTTTGGGATCTCTTTCAGGAGGTAATCAGTGAATTCTTTTCAATTTCTTTTTTACCCCCTCATTCTAGAATATCAGGGCAGATATCCTTTATAATTTGTTGAAAGATGATGTCTAGGCTTTTTTTTTTATCATGGCTTTCAGGTAGTCCAACAATTTTTAAATTATCTCTCCTGGATCTGTTTTCTAGGTCAGTTGTTTTTCCAGTGAGATATTTCACATTTTCTTCCATTTTTCATTCTTTTGGTTTTGTTTTATTGTTTCTTGATTTCCCATAAAGTCATTAACTTACACATGCTCCATTCTAATTTTTAAGGAATTATTTTCTTCAGTGAGCTTTTGTACCTCCTTTTCCATTTGGCCAATTCTGTTTTTTAAGGCATTCTTCTCCTCATTGGCTTTTTGGACCTCTTTTACCATTTGGCCTAGTCTACTTTTTAAGATGTTATTTTCTTCAGTATTTTTTGGGTCTCCTTTACCAAGCTGTTGACTTGTTTTTCATGATTTTCTTGCATCGCTATCATTTTTCTTCCCAATTTTTCCTCTACCTCTCTTACTTGATTTTCAAAATCCTTGTTGAGCTCTTCCATGGCCTGAGACCAATTCATATTTTTCTTGGAAGCTTTGAATGTAGGAGTTTTGACTTTGTTGTCTTCTGAGTGTGTGTTTTGATCTTCCTTGTCACCATGGTCATTTTCCATAGTCAGAGTTTTTTCTGTTGTTTGCTCATTTTCCCAGCCTATTAGTTGACTTTTAACTCTTTGCTAAAGTAGGACTCTGCTTCCAGGGTGGAAGGCACACTGTTTCAAGCTTCAAGGGTTTTGTGCCACTATTTTCAGGGATACTTGCAGGGACCTGTAAGTTTTCGGTTCTTCCAAGGTGGTATGATCTAAAGAGAGGTGTTTACTCCTCTCCTAGTCTGTGCTCTGGTCTGTGAGTAACCACAAGCACTCTTTTCTGCCCTAAAGCTGTGAGAAGCCCCCCCCCCCCACTGTGGCTGCAAGCTCTGCTATGCTAGTGCTCCTCCTCACCCTGGGACTGCCGCCCAGCACTGCAATCCTGATCTGAGTATGGGCAAAGCAACAGAGTCCTGCCTCAGTCCTAGCACAAAGACCTCTGTAATCTCATTCTGGCCAGTTGTTCGACCCCCTTACCATCTGTGGGCTGAGAGCTCCAGACGCAGCCACTGCTGCTATTGATTCAGTCACTCCCAAGGCCTCTTCCTGGTTTACTGTGGCCGGGGCTGAGAGGTCTGGAAACCACCACTACTGCCAGCGATTTGGTTGCCCCAAGGCCTGCTCCAGGTTTGCTGGGGCTTGGTCTATGCTGTCTCGGCTTGTGCTGGTCTGCGCTCTTCTCTTACCCTGGTGCAACAGACCTTTCCTGCTGACCTTCCAAGTTATCTTGGGCTGGACATTTGTTTCAGTCCATCTTTTTTGTGGTTCTGTTGCTCTAGAATTTGTTTAGAGTCATTTTAAAAGTATTTGGAGGGGTTTGGGGGAGAGCTCAGGTGAGTCTCTGACTTTACTCCACATCTTCAAGACAGACTCTTTTCACCAAGAAATCAGAAGAAGATGAGGACTGATGGTGACCGGCCTGGCCATCCTGAAGCTTAGAGCTGCTGGCCAAGGTCCTGGAGTTTAGCTACCACCACTGCTGCTGGGGTCATGCCACAGAGGCCCCAGAATCAAGAAGTAGTACCCACAGTGAGAGAAGGTTCATTCTGGGGGATGAGTCCAGGCCCTGGAAACAGGCTTTCTGAGAGGTCTCTGGGGAAGGCAGGAAGCAATGTCCAATCTTGTTCAAGGAATTTGTTTTGCTTTGTTCCCCAAGTAGCCATACCTGTGACCTCTGAAACCCAAGGAAGACATTCTAACTGTGGTCTTCTTGTTCCCCTGATTGAATTTTTATCTGTGGACAGCACCCATAAAGCTCTGACATGTGAGTGTCAGTAGATAACCCAGAAAATCCCTGAAGAAGGAGATCAGGTCAAAATAGTCATATCTCCAACCACTCATTTTATTTCAGTTTAGAAAACTGATTTCTAAATAAACAGCACGTGACAAGGGACACAGAAAACAGGGTTAAAGGTATGGGAACATGGAGATGTCAGAATGAAGTCTTCCCTGTGTGGAGGAAAGAGCAGAGTTCAGGGTAGAACAATGCCTGGCATGGAGTGACCATTTAAAGAATGCCAGGATGGATGGAGGAGGTGGCAATGAGGTCAAAGTAGAAGCAGCACAGAAGCAGGAGTCAGGATCTGGATTCCTTGCTCTGCCACTAATTAGCCATGTATCCTGGACAAGCTACCTCCTTTCACTGGGTGTCTGTGTCCTTAAGAAGGCACTTGGACAGTTTTGGTTCAGCTCTGACATTCCCCCAGGGGCTAATGCAGAGTCTGGCTTGCATATGTCAATGGTTTGGTGAGTCTAACTCAACATACTTTATATGCAACCAGGAAAGGGAGCCCAAGACACTCTGAAGTGGGCTTCTAAACATCCTCACCTAAGCCTCACCTGTGCTGGTGGATCACATCTTAAATAATGAAAAAGTGGAAATACAATTCCTCTGCTCCCTCATGGCTCCCCCATCTCTGAAGTCCTTTGAGACTGTGGGTTCTGGGCAAAGACAGAACCAGATTCTGCCTCCAAGGTTTTCAGGGAAGGTGTTTTATATACAGAGAAAAAACAAACACTTTGGGATCACAGGGCATCCTCAGTAACCATAAACCCCACAGGAAGGACAGTATTAGCTTTCACGGCCACAGTTAAGGTGCAGGAATGAACACCGGCGATGGGAATGGGAGAGGGAGAGGAGCTGGAGGAGGCTGCCGTCAGGATAGTCTTTCTAGCCAGCCCAGGCAGCTGCATCAAACTGCCTCTGACATGTGACTAGAGACTCATCCTTAGGCCCTGGCATTAAAATACATGCATTAAGAAGAAATTTAATTAAAATTAACTGATTTTCCATAACATTTACTCTAGGCCATTGGAGATGGCTTTCACGTGCACATACTCATACATCTGCATTAATATTCCATAATGTATTATAATACAGAACACATGGATTTATCAGATGCCCCAAGGATACCATCTGTGTGAACACTTCCTCCCCCGTGCAGGGTCTAGCCCACACTTGACTTCACAGAGCCCATGGAGCCACTGTCTTCCCTACTCAAGTCCTCTGGGCTACCTGTGACTTCTTCAGTACAGGAATCTGCTCCGCTAATGCCAATCATGACCTGCGCATCCTGTCACATCCACATCCTCCCCCAAGGTCACTCTTGGAGTCCATCCACCCTGGGCCTTCCTTGCCTCCTCCCAAGCTTTCTAAGGAATATCAGTGGATCCCTCTGGCCATCTACCTGCCACCCCTGGCTCTTGCTGTAGGACCGCTCAGCTTTTCTTCCCATCAGACAGTCCCTCCCTCCTGCTGTCCTTTCCTCCCCCTCTTCTTGGAGTTCCTCCTTAGTTAAATGGTGCAGCCTACTCACCAACTGTGTGCCTCTTCATTGCTCATCTTTAGTTCATACAAGATAAAGGTGTTTCCCCTCTCACTGTCACGGAGCAGTGCCGGTAAAATGTCTGTACTGAAAGCATGGGCCTTCGCTTTCATGAGAAACTTGGGGTCAGTGATCCGGCCCACTTTCATCCCTCTTTCCAATGCTCATTGTCCAGCTATCGTGTCTGTCCCAGATATACATACCGTTGGGCAAACTCTGGAGGGTGTCAATGCAAATGCATGTGGAAATCCCAGAAATCGACATTCTCATCCATTTGATCTTTCCTGTGTGGATGGCCATGCAATTAAAGATCTCTTCCAGGAATCTCTGTAGTGTTTTAAGGCTTAACCTGGGCTCTGCACTGACTCTCACCCATCTCCCAATTTTATACCTCACCTGGTATTGTTTGTTAGTCGTTCTTTCTGTTGTTGCATCTTCAAAGGTCCTGAAGGACGTGGCTACATTGGAGGGCAACACCTTACTGTGCAGGAGCTTGCCACAAGGCATTAGGGTTTATCGAATCTTTTTTTTCATAATCAACAAGCAAAAAGCCCGATGGGGAGCCTATACTCTCTATACCTTTCAATGAGCTGTAGAATGGTAAAGACATCATCCATGGTTGAATGTTTGTGTCTCACTAACACCGTCATCCAATGTACTCTTGATTCAGGGACAGATGGCCCCCATTCCGATGTTGCAGGAGTGAAGCACAAGCATCGAGGGTGGTGTTTGTTGGAGTTCTCTCCGTGGCCCTTTTGTCAGTATTGATAAGGATGTTTATCCTGTCTTTGGCATCTTTTCCTCCTTCAGATGCCTCAGTATCCCCACAAGTGCATCATCTCCAGCACAGAACTCTTCTATATACACACGGGGTCCAATCTGATTCCTTTTCTCTGCCGTCCTTAGTACTATTTCTAACTTCTCTACAAGGACCTTAGCAACTCTGATTGTGAAGTCAAAGTGGGGTGACTTCGCAGTCCTAGATTGTGCCGGTCGGGCCATGCACTCTCCTTCTAACAGGAGCAGGCTGCCAGGGTCATACTCACCAGTCCTCAGAGCCCACCCAGATAAACACAGAGACCAGCTGATCAGGAGGTGCAAACACTCGAACTTTATTCAGAGACCATCACAGCAAGGCCAAGCAAGAAAGCACGAGCAGGAGCAAGAGAGAGAGCTCCGATCCCTACCGCCCCTTATATACCTTCCTAGCCCCTCCTCCTCAGCCTGCCTACTAGTGATTGGTTGCAGGATCAGATACCGGAAGGGGATGTCTGGGGTTAGCGCTGCACCAAGGGAGAGGACGTGACAAAGGAAGCTAGGCCCAGATACCGGAAGGAGGCGTCTGGGGTTAGCGCTGCACGAAGGGAGAGGACTAGACAAAGGGAGCTCATTCTCTGCCATCCCACTCCCACGTGGAACAGCCCCCTGCCTCAGGAGCACATGCTCCGGCTACTTCCCCTTATCCTGTTCCTACCCCAGTTCACCACAACTCAACATGGCACAGCCCCCTGCCTCGGGAGCGCTTCAGTTACTTCCTAATATCTTGTCCCTGCCCCATCTTGCCACAACCCCTACGTGGCACGTAGCCAACATCAGACAATCCCTCACACTCAATCACACTAGAATGTTTATTTTGTGAATCTTTTCCATCAAGACTACCATGAAAATGATAACCTTTCCGTCATTCCTCCAAGGAAAGTAGACTGACTCTTCAGGGGTCTTCCTTTGGTCCAGGGTTACCAGTACAGTGGCCCCCAAACACTCCAGCTATTGTTACTGGCTCTAGATACTTGAGCACTCTCATATCTGGACATGTGCATGTCTCTCAGGGCAACTAGAGGAACCCCTCTTCAGGGGAAGCTGTTCACAATTTGAGGTAACTTTAATAATCCCATTTATTTACCTTGGAGAGATTTCTTGGGATGTGAAAGTGATGATTAGAGGTTTTCCAGGTCTTGAACAAGTGAGAGGCTGAACCTGGAATGGGTAACTGGGTACTTTCTGGACACAGAGAGCCACAGGAAGCCTGCTTTTTGAGAGGCCTGAGAATGCAGAGGAGGTCCTCAGTCAGCAGCTGTGTCACTGACTGGTGGGTAATTAGGGCAGAGTCCAAGGACATTCTGGAGATCATCCCCTCTGTGCCCAGTGACAGCCATGGGTTCCTCTGGCAGAGCAAGCACCTGGGAGGAAAGCCTGGCACCACCTTCTGAGAGGGGCAGACCCTCTGCACAGTCACCCAAGGAGCCAATGGGGAGAGGGAGTCACATCTGATTCCACCTGACATTGGAATTGCAGAAGGGGCTCTGCCGTCCAGTTTGTGTGTCTCTCAGCTCCCAGTGCCAAGGCCGCCATTGGCCATCACTGCTCCAAGAATATTGCAACCAACCCCAAGAAGGAAGCCCATGTCTTCTGACCTTTCAAGTTCACAAGGTCATCACCTGGTCACTGTGGGAGGGGGAGAGGAGAGAAAGAAAACTTCCCACCCCAAAAAAATGCCTCCTCAGGGGTACTTAACCACCACTCAGCTGCTCTTCTGCTCCCCGTGGTCTTGGGGGATGAGTCTCTCCTGCTCCCCACTGTCTCTGGCCGCCCCGCCCCATCACTGTGCAGCAACCCTGGCCCAGGCCATACCTCCCACAAAAGACACTGATTCGCTTTGAAGGGATCGAGGGAGTGAGGCCACAGAAGACAAATTTAGTTCCTCTTCCTTCCCTTCTCTTGATTCTTTAAATTCCTTTTAAATCTTTAGCCTCTCAGGACATTTTTGTCCCATTTGAGCTGGACTTGTTTTTTCTTTTACTCTTCAATTTAATTTATGTTTCTATTTTTAAAAACGATAACCTAAATATGTAAAAGAATAGACTTCATTGCTTTATCCTCTTCTTGTTAATTAGATTTATTTAGCTTTTTGTGTTTCTCATTTGGAGTGTTTGCAAGTCAAACGATCCGATCCCTTCTGAGCTACACACTGTCTTATAGGAAGAGGGCGCCCTTCCTGCCAAGGCCAACCCCTCACCATGCACAAGTGGTCCCTTCCATCCCATCTTTTCCACCAAATTGCCCCCTCCGCCACCTCACCTCACTGATCTGCAATTTCTCCCTGTCTAGTGGTTGCTTCCCTCTTGCCTGCAATCAAGCCCACATCTCTCCATCATGCCCAGGACACATCCGTCCCTGTTAACTGTCATCTTATCTCCCTCCTCCTTTTGATGGCTAGATGCCCTGAGAAAGCCAGCCAAGTGCAATCATTGCTTCCATCTCCTTCCCCTCACCCTCTCCTGAACTCTCTACAGTCTCATTACAGGCTAACAAACTCTTAATCAGTAAATCCAATGCGCTTTTCTCAGGCCTCCTCCTTCTTGACCTCTCTCTGCAGCCTTTGATGTTGTCAATTGCCCTCCTGTCCTCCATACTCTCAGGTCTCTAGGTTTCCATGACACTGCCTCCTCCTGGATCTCCACCTTCCTTCCTTCTCAGTCTCCTTGGAGGCATCTCCCTAACCATAGGGGTCCCCTAAGTCTCTCTCTTGAGCGTTCTCTTCTTCCTCTATACTATTTTCCTTGGTGATCTCATCAACTCCCCAAGGATTCAATTATCATCTCTATGCTGATGATTCTCAACTCCATTTAGACAGCCATAATCTGTTCACCTCCAGGCTTGCATTGCCATCCGACTATTGGACCTCTTGAACTGGGTGTCCCATAGACATCTTCAACACAGTATATTCCAAATGGAACGGATTCTCTTTCCTCCCAAGCTTTTCCTCCTTTCCCACCCTTCCTATCATCAGAGCACTATCATCTTCCCAAGCACTGAGGTTCACCACTTTGCTGTTACTCTCAACTCCTCAACCTTTCATCCCCCCCCAAGTCCAATGCTATCTTTTCAACATCTCCTAAATACGTCAGATGCTACAACCCCCCCCCACCCGTGGTGCCCTCATCCCCTCACCCCTGGACTATGGTAAGAGCTGCTGGGGGGTCTGCCTGCCCCAATCGCTCCCCACTCCAGTCTGTCCTCCATCAGCTGCCAAAGGGATCTTCCTAAAGCACAGGTCTGATCTGGTTACCCTTCCCCTGACTAAATCCATTCCAGTAACTCTTTATTACCTCCAGGACCATATCGAACATCCTTTGTTTGGTTTTTAAAGTCCTTCATAACCTGCCCTTTCTACCTTTCCAGTCTTCTTACACTTGTCTCCCTTTCTCTGTCAAAGGCACTGGGTAAATGAATCAAGAGTTTAAAGTCTTAACTTGGAGGGGGAGGGGTGCAATGAGCTAGGGTCAAGGGTCACAGCCTTCAGCTGAAGGAATTAATCTCCAAACGAGACAAGCCCAAGGCGGAGATAAATATGTGGGTAAGTGTGAGTGGGGGAGGGGCATCTGCTGCCTTCCACACTTTTTGCCAGAACAGAAACCATGGGTATTCTCAAATAATTGGCTGCATTTTTCTCCTGGGAATGTCACTTCCTGCCAAGGTTCTTTGCCGACCCAAAGAGAACGGTCCAAGATGGTCTTATCTAGTTTAGAGAACCAGGCCCCCATCTGGCCTGCAGACTTCACAGACCTCACCTTTAGTCTAGACTACCGTTGGTCAAGAGGAGAATTATCTCTTCAGACTGGATTTCTGACTCCCACATGACCATTCACCCCCACTCACACAGACCCAGGCCTGGAAGGCACCCCCTCCTCACCCCTACCTCCCAAAGTCCTTGTCCTTTGGGTTCAACTCCAGTGGCCTTTCCCTGGTGGTCATCCCCACCACCCTATCCCCCTCCCCCCACGAATGCTTGCTACTTATGTTAATTTATTTAACAGTGTCCTCTAGGGGCCAGCATCGTCTCAGGGTGGGGTTGAATTCCGAGAGCTTTATTCCCCAACCCCCAATCCTGTGGGCAGAAGACACTGCAGCCAGGATCCAGGAAGTCCCCACATCCAGAGGCTCTAAATGAATGGTCAGTTTGGTTGGTGGGGCTCTTGGCAAGGATTCAGAAACACCAGACACAGATTTGTCCATAGGAAAACTGGTACAGAATGTGGGGCCACGCTCTTCCCTGCCCATTAGACCATTGATGAGCCTGGGAAGAGAAAAACGGGCTTTTCTAACCCACTGCTCCCACCTTTTCTCCTGACCCTCCCCCAAGAATTTGTAGTAAATTGTTATCAACTCAATAAACATTGATTCAATCCCTACTGTGTTCAAGGCTGGGGAAAGGAAGATAAACTCCTGCCCTCTCTACTGGAGGGCCCCTCCCCCAACACTGTTAAATAAATAAACATAAATGGTGAGCATCAGTGGAGGCTTGGGGTTAGGGGATAAAACGCTGGGAATTCAACCCCACCCTGAGGGGAGGCTGGCCCCAGGAGGGCACTGACACAAACAAACGTGGGGGCGGTCTGCCCCAGGAAAGGCCCCTTTCCTTCCATGCTTTGCACCCGAGGCTGCGGCTGTCTCTACAAACTGGAAGTCTGAGTAGCATCCTATTGCCAGCCGAGCCTACATTGGATGCTGTTGTCATGGCGACGGGTTAGGCATTGATGGTGGCTGAAAGGGCTGGGCAGAGCTGCCTGAATGAGGAAGACAAGTAGAATGGAGGAGGCATGTGCTCAGATTCCCCAGAGGTGGGGGTGGGGTGTTGGGGGTGGGGTGTTGGGGGCGGGGAGCCTTAAAGGCATGCAGGCTGCTGGGGGGGGGAAGGGGGGGAGCAGCACTAGCCCTTGGCTCAGCTCACTTTCCTGGACCCTTCATGGATCTGAGTATGACTTGTGTTTAACCGTCGTTGGAGCAAAGCCTCCCACAGGGTCCCTGGGAACATGGAGGAGAAGGTCCCATGCCCCAATCTGGGCCTCTAGGCCACAAGGCAGGGCCACTGCCCCAGGAATCACCCTTTCTTCTTGTCCCCCAACCCCCACACTCCTTTTCTGTCACACAGTCTAGCAACAAATTGCCAGATGTAGTCACCATAATGAATTCAACAGGAGGAAAATGAAGTTAAGAATTAAATATGTAACCTGCATCTGAATAGCTTTCTTCAATCATCTCTCTCAGGAGCCTCCTTTCCAGAGGCCCTGAAGGTCACTTCTGATCCATTCAACCCACAGACAATAATGCCAAACCCCCAAACCGAGCCCTGAGCTCGTTCTGCAGAATGGCCAGCAGAGAGCCTGTGCTCAGAGCTGGAGCCCTCAAGGATCTCCAAGCTCCTTAGCGAATTCAAGCCCTCCACTCGGTGGGCTTGCCACCCAAAGCACCGTTGAAACCATGCTGAGAAAGGTACTGATCTCACTGGGCTTATGTGAGCCCCACTCTTGACACTGCAGAAAGACTGGACCACACCGGGAGGCCACATGGCCTTGAGACAAGGGAAGAGTCAGCCCTATCCAAGGAGGATGCAGAGGGCCCTTTGGTCTGCCCGTCTGCTCTCCAGGCTGTGCTGGGACACCCAGCCCTTACCCCACTCGGAGCACAGGTGGGCCACAAGCCTGATTTCTGCTCGTTTCCTCGGTCTTCCATGAGGTGACTCCTCACCGCCCCTGATGGCTTAGGTTGTATAAAAGCTGCTCCTTAGAATGGCTATTAGCAGCAAGGGAGTGACCAGCCACACCAGGAGTCTCTCCCAAGTGCCAGCCCTGCCCCTCCACTTCCCTATTGGATGTCCCCAGCTGGATGCTCCATAAGCATCTCAAATTGTCCAACACAGAATCATCCTTTCTCCCTCACTAACCCCTTCTGTTGTTGTTCAGTTGTGTCTGACTCCATGTGCCCATCTGGGATTCTCTTGGCAGAGATACTGAAGTGGTTTGCCATCTCCTTCTCCAGCTCCTCTTACAGATGAGGAAACCGAGGCAAACAGAGTAAAGTGATTTGGCCAGGGTCACACACAGCTGAGGCCAGATTTGAGCTCAGGAAGATGAGTCTCCCCAACTCAGGTCGGGGGCTGCCCTCTTACCTACCTGGAGGCAAACAGGTTCAAGCCTCACTGTTTGCCGTTTGTCACAATCCAGCTTCAGGCTACCTTTCCATGTTTATTACCTAGTGCTGTTTCACACACTCATCAGGCATGCCAGGCCTGACCTTCCCTTCCACCTCCTAGCTTTCCATCTCTTCCCGACCACAGCCTCTTAAGATGCACAGCTCCCTTCACGGCTCAGCTCAGGGGTGCCTCCTCCCTGACTCTCTCCTGGTTGCCCCTTGCTGGAGCTTCTCCCGAAATTGCTTTGTATTTACTTTTAAATTTACTGCATATGTACATCTAAGCACAGCTGGAGTGGCAGCTCCTTGAAGGTGCGGCCTGTTTCATTTCAAGGTTTTTGTGCCTCCCTCCCCAGAGGGAGTCACGGACTGGGGTCTGGGCAGTTCCCTTGCACCCCCATCTCATCCTCACTGCTCCCCCTAAGGCAAGATGGCCCTCAGACCATGTCTCCAATGGTGCACCTGCCCTGCCTCGAGGCTGATGGCTGGTGGGCAGTCCCTTGTCTGTCCAGTACTCAGGGCCTCTTCAGGGTTTAGTGGAATTGGGTCTCTGATTCTCTTTGTAAGAATTGGGGAAGGGTTCTGGATCATTCCTGGGGCTCAGTGAGGCAGTGGGGAAGTCAGATGTATTTCCCTGGCTTGCTCTAAGTCCTAACTAAAATCCCACCTTTTCTTGGAAGCTTTCCCCAACACCTCTTAACTGCAGCGCCTTCCTCTGTTCATTATTTCCTATTTATCCTATATGTAGCTCCTTTGTACATACTGTTTGCTTTTCTTCCCCATCAGATTGTAAGCTCCTTGAGGGCAGGGCCTATCTTTTGTCTCTTTATATCCACAGTGCTTCGCACATTGTAGGTGCCTGGCACATAGTACATGCTTAATAATAATTAATAATTGTGTATTAATAATTAATAAATGTGTATTGATCTGTTAATTGTCAGGAATCAATTTAACAAGCAGCTATAAAACCCTACTGTTGACTGATGTGATTGGTGAGGGGATATAGAGACAAAAAGTGCTACAGTTCCTGTCCTCAAGGAACTTACATTCTATCAAGGGAGTCCTAATTCTGGTCTGTAATAGCTGTATGATCCTGAACAAGCCACTTTACTCCTCCCAGCCTCAGTTTCCTCCTCCGTAAAATGGGTCATAACACTTCTGGCACCTCCCTCACAGGTTTGTGATGAAGGTCAAACAAGGTGATTGACATCCATATGGCATTTTGGAAACTTTAAATCATGGTACAAATGTCAGCCATTGTGACTGCTGCCCTTACCTTTCTGGAGCAGCACCAGGGTCCTCTGGTACCCCTTTCTTTCACTCATCCAAGTGTGAGATGACTCCCTCTCAGAAAGATAGTTCTGAGAAACAGCTGCTGGGGTGAAGGGGACCTTTGGGCAGCCTCAGGAGGCGCTAACATGGACTTGTAGGAGAAAGAGAGGTGCCAAGGTTGGGGGGGCAAGGACAGCTGAGAGCCCCTGGGAAGAGCTGCCCCTCGTCCAGCACCAGGAGTCAAAGACCATGGGAGGGCCCCGGGTTGGTTGGCTGTTGTCCTTTGTTCTCCGAGCTGATCAGACCAGTATGAGCTCAGAAGGCTCCACCACAGGTCGGGCACAAATGGTCCACGTGAACATTTGGGATGGAGATGGCTCTAAATTTGCGCATCTCGCATTTCTCTTGAGCTACTGCAATTCTGCTTCTCTCACAGAGCACAGCGCCTTCTCTGATGAGGGTTAGAGTCTGAGGGTTAGGGTTAGGGTTAGAGGCTGACGCACGCCGCATTGCCCGAGCTAGCTCAGTGTTTGAGAGGCTTCAAAGAAAAGTGTGGGGGAGAAGAGGTATTAGACTGACTACCAGACTGAAGGTCTACATGTGCTGACCTCCTTGATGACTACCTGTGAAACCTAGACAGTCTAGCAGCGCCATGCCAGGAAACGGCATCGCTTCCATCTGAATTGTCTTGGGAAGGCTCTGAAGATCACCTGGCAGGAGAAGGTGCCAGACTCTGAGGTCCTTTCTGCAGCTAAACCGCCAAGCATTCAAACTCTACTGTAGAGAGCGCCACTCCGATGGGCTGGCCTTGTTCAAATGCCAAACGTACCACTTGCCAAAAAGACTACTTTAGGGAGAACTCCCACCGGGCAAGCATTCACATGGTGCTCAGAAGGAATGATACAAGGACACTCTCAAGGTCCCTCTTGGGAACTTTGGAATCAATTGTGTGACATGGGAGACGCTGCATGGGATGAGCCCTGGGACCCCACGGCTGGTCAGCCCTTTCATGGAAAGGGCTCTGAGTGTGCCGACCACTCCAACAAGCACTTATTAAACTCCTACTGTGTACAAGGTCCCACGTACTTCACATTTGATTGCTATCTGCTCCCCAAAGACCCAGAAAAGCTGGCAGGGTCTTCTTGTGAGTTGGGAGGCTCAGCTACCAGTAATCCAGTAAAGTAAACATGTCTGTCTAATCAGTGGACCGTTTCTCAGGGGCTGTGTGGCTGTGATTGCGTAGCTCTATGCTGGCATTCTCTCGGTGGGCACCAGAGTTCTTATCTTTTGTTCCGTTTTCACAGTCCTTTCATGCAGGTCTACACTTGCTCACGATGCTCCCAAAGCTGGAGCCCATGCACTGCCCTTGGGTACTCGCAGTGGTTCTAAGCGAGGGCAGTCGTGTTGAGTGGTGACCGTCCAGCTGACGATGGCCAAGAACCAACAAGGGCCTTCATCGGTGTCACCCACTGGGCTCCACTGTGGCCTCCCTCTGCCATAGGGAGACCAGGGGCTGTTGAGGAAAATTCATGAAAAATTGTGGAGTTTCCTTCCTCTCTGCTCTCTGTCCCAGCCTGGGTGAGAGGTGGCACCAAGCTTCAAGGGGGAGAAAGATGGTGGCAAGGAGCGAAGGTGTCCCAGGCATGCAGCCCAGTCAGCCCCAACCTGTGGAGAGAGGAGGGGGAGTGTCCTGTATGGGACCCCACGAGCAGGCCAGCTTGGCCGGAGCACAGGGTACAATGCAGGGAGCCAAAAAGAGGAGGGGGGACCAGGAAGGGGAGTTTGTCTTTTATTCTGAAGACTCAGCCCAAAGATTTCTGGGCAAGGAGTGACAGGGTCAGACCCGTGATTTAGAAATATTAGTGCAGCAGCTGGGGGAGGGGCGGCACGTGGATTGGGGGGAGACAATGAGGAGGCTCGTGCACTCTCCCAGATGACAGGTGACCCATCGGGCCCCATGTGACTGGCCCTTCTTTTTTCCCAGTTACATATTTCCCTAATGCAGCTCACCGAAATAACGACGGCAATGAAGGTGTTTCTGTAAAGACCCTGATCGTGCTTGATTACCTGGAGAACGTCCAGAGAACAGGGACCAGAAGCGGGGAGGGCCTCTCCAGGTGAATGTCGGTGAAAGAAACTGGGGATGTTTAGCTTGAAAAAGAAAAGCCGGGGGAGGGGGCAGCTGCGGGGGCACAGGGGCTCCGACAAGCATTTGAAGGGTTGTTTGGGGGGTCGGGGGGCGGACTCGCCCTGCCAGACCCAGAAGCAGTGGGAGGAGACAGAGGCAGATTGAAGCTGATGTCAGGAAAAACGTCTCGGCAGAGCGGATGGCGCCTCCTTGGGAGGGGGGCGTTAAACCCTCTTTGGAGGCTTCCAAGCGGAGGCTGGATGGAAGGGGCCCCCTCTGCAGATGTCAGAGGTGTCTTATGCAGCTCTGAGCTGGACTAGAGGCCACTGGGAGCCTGAGCTGCATTTGCATGGAGACTCAGTGAAAGCCACAAGGGTTTGGATCTCTGTGCATGGCCCTGAATTTGAAAGAGCAGCATGTGATCGCGGGTGTCTATGATGGTTCAGAAAGGACCCTTCTTCCCCTGGAGCTTGGAGGTGTTTGAAAGAACCGCACAGCCCCCCCTCTCTGCACACCCTCAGCAGAGCATGCAGAGACACCATTGACGGCTGGACTTTAGGCCCAGCAGGGCGTGGGAAAACGCAGCTGAGCCCCTGCGTGAAATCGAGGTGGCTGCATCCTCGTCCTGTGAGGCAGCTGCTGATCACGACCTGAGGCTGCCGAGTGCCTGGCACCCTCTGCCCGGGCCGGATGAGGCGGACTCAGAGCCTGGGTTCGAGGCATGCCCCCCCTGCCCCCCCCCACATCACCCACTTTCAGGGACATTTGCTCATTCTTTGGACTCGCTAGTTTCATTTAGTGACAGCCAGTCAGCAATAATTGAAAATCACAAAGAACAGCAGGCTTCTGGATGAAAAAATCCATTTGAAAGCTCCAGCCCGTGGCCTGTGACTGCTGCTTTTCTGCCTGCTCTGATGGTTCTGCATCCATTTCCTGCCGTCAAAGCCCGAGTATCCCTGGGGCCTCATTGTCTGCTGACAATCTCGGCTTTTCTCATGGTTCTCTTCTGCTCCTGAGCTCAGGACCGCACACGTGCCTGGTGGCAGCTCGAATTCTCCTTCCCTAGCCTGGCTCCCCGGGCTTGCATTGAAGGCGATGGCACCACCATCGTCCCCATCACCCATCCATCCCCCTTCTCTCTCCTCCAAACCTTTTCTCCTCCGTCTCTCCTATCAGCTCTGCACCCACAGCCCTCACACTGCCCTTCTCTTCATTCCGCGGCCATGACCAGGTCCTCCCTCGTTGACTCTTGGCCAGACTCTTCTGAGCTCCTTGGGTGTAGGGACTGTCTTTTGCCTCGTTTTTATCCTCAATCCTTAGACCATTGTCTGGCACCTAGTAAGTGCTTAATAAATGCCTATCGATTAATCAATTGATTGATAGAATACTGAGCCATCCTCTCATAAGGAGATATGTGATC
This sequence comes from Vombatus ursinus, assembly GCF_900497805.2. Classification (NCBI taxonomy): domain Eukaryota; kingdom Metazoa; phylum Chordata; class Mammalia; order Diprotodontia; family Vombatidae; genus Vombatus; species Vombatus ursinus. The sequence continues at coordinate 15,376,027 of NW_020954595.1, read as the reverse complement.
AAAGGATATGAAAGTTTTCAAAAGATATGTGAAATATGAATTAGTATGGAAAATGTGCTCTAGGTCATTCAAAGTAAGACAAATAAAATGCAAATTCAAACAGCTAGAAGCTCTTACCTCCCCTCCCTGCAAAATGGGAAAGATGGAAATATCCAACATGGATTGCCACAGGGAAATAGGCACACATTCATTGTTGGTGGAACTGTGAAGTAAGCCATCCACTCTGGATTTCAATTTAGAATCACGTAAGAAATTTGACTGATCTGCCCAGACCCTTTTACCCTGAAATCCCCCTCCTGGGCACATAACCAGCAAGGTCAAGACAGGAGCAAAGATCCAATATACACCATAGTATTCTCCCAGCTAAACATTTCCAGTTCCTCTGATGAAATCATTTGGGCTGCCCTCCCCTGGCTACACTGAAAATCATCATTGTCCTTAAACCACATCCCCGATCCCTGAGCACAGCACTCCCTCCAGGTGTAGTCTGGTCTGGTAGAAGATGGAGTGTGTATCATGACCCTTTCATGCAGCCCAGGGGTCATTGTATTTCTGATCAGCCTTGTGCTTGATGAACATGGCACCATGTATAATAACTGGGCTCAGAGTGAGGAAAATCTGGGTTCCATTCTTGCCACAGGCAGTTACTATCTGTATGGCTCTGGTCATTTCACCTCTTCATACCTCAATTTCTTCATCTGTAAAATAGAGTTGATTCAGTGACCTTCTAAGGCTCCTTCCAGCTCAAGATCTACGATCCTAGGATTACTGCTTCCTTGTCTCAATTTTCACTACTCATCTCTTTAATAATCCATTTTAGAATCTTGGGCTTCTAGAATCTGCTTCACTCTGATCCAATCCAATCCTTGGTTTTACCCCTCCAATGTGTAACAAATGGTGCTGGGGGGCAGCTAGGTGGCACAGTGGATAGAGCACCGGCCCTGAAGTCAGGAGGACCTGAGTTCAAATCCCACCTCAGACCAAACACTTGACACTTGCTAGCTGTGTGACCCTGGGCAAGTCATTTAACCCCAATTGCCTAAAAATTAAAAACAAAAAACAAAAAAAAACAAATGGTGCTAGGCATTGGTGTTAAAAACAAATCAATCCTTGACCTCAAAGAGCTTGCACTGTATTGAGGGAATATGCAGCATGTACACAGAGCAGTCCTCGCACAAGTATCTGAGGAGAGAGAGAGAGCACAGCTAGCGGAATGCAGCAAAGGCTTCCAGGACCAGGTGAGCCTTGAAGGCAACTTGAGTTTCTAAGAAGCAGAGGTGTGCAAATAACAGGCAAAGGCATGGGGGGAGGAAATGCCCTGTTTGGGAAACAGCAAGAATTCCAGATTGATTGGCATGTTAGGGTCTGTGAAGAGGAGTAATGAGCAGCCAGTCTGTGGCCAAACACAAAAGAGATTTCACGTGCCGAGCTGAAGAGTTTACATTTTAAGCTGAAGACAGAGGGGCCACAAGGGTCCGTGACTTTGAGTGAACCCAGCCAGGTGGAGAGATTGGAAAGGAGAAAGAGTGGAATCCACGAGATGGGTGTGAGTGATGACCCATAAATGGTGACCTGGAAAGAAGGGGAGATAAAATGGCAGATGAGAGATGTGTCTGGAGGTGAAGTCAATAGGATGTGGTGAATACTTGGATGGATACGAAGCGACAGGGTCAGAGAGGACACAAACGTTACAAGCCTGTGTGACTGGAGGGACAGAAAGAGGAAATCTGGGAGAAGGGGGACGGAGGACAAGAGAAAGCATTCGTTTTGGCCACAGTAAGATGTTCCTGGCGCAACCAGGTGAACGGGCTCTGGTAATGTTGGACTAGAGCTACCCTCATAGAGATGTTAATGTGCAGAGAGAAGAGAGGTCAGGAGGGAACCCACACAGAGTGGGCGGGACGTTAAACAGAACTGAAAAGGAGTGGTCTGGCAGATGGGGAGGAACAAGGAGGGGGAGTGTTAGGAAAAGTAAGAAAGCGAGAGTGGCCAGGAGGAACAGAAGGAGAGTCAGAGTCAAAGCTCACTGGCCTACGGTTTGCAGGCTTCATCATCTTCCCTCCATCATCAAGCGCCTCATGAGGGGAACGCTGAGCCTGTGCAGTTTGTCTGGGATAGGTGACTTGTACACATCCTGTTTCCTCGCCGTCACCTCCTGCATCGTGGGGTTCAACGTCCTATTATCCATGTCACTTTCTGGGCCAAACATCATTCTCCTTGGCATTAAAAACAATTAAAAATATGAGTCGAGCACCCCTGACTGCCACCTGTTATTATCCCACCAACCCTGAGCGGGACACATAGCCCTTGTTCAATCTACTTTTCCCCAATAAAGCTTTGTTTTTAAAGCAGCTCTTTTGTGGTGCATTTGGAACTTCAGCTCCTGACACTTTTCTGAAGAGACTATGACACTTTTTAGAAATTCGTCCATCTTTTAGATGTGCTTTTGTTAACATCTGAGTGGGTTGGTGAGTTCCCCATCTATTCACACATTCACACTACACCAGCTCTCATCAGAGCTATTTACATCTTGAGAACACCATTGTTGGGATTTTTTCTTGCCCTTTGGCCTAACTTCTATGGAATTGGAGCCCAGGAGCTTCTACCTGCTACCTCTGAAGCCTTCAATATTGCTTCCCAAAATCAAGGGCATTTGTTACACTGGACCTAGATTTCCTCAGCTCTGCTAATGCTTCTGAGACTGAATTAGGGTCACTTTCCCCAAATGTCCCTACGATTTCAGCTTCAGCAATCAGCTGTCCTTTGTTGGTCACAATTAAGCTCAATATAGAAATTCCTCCCACTGTTTCCTCCATCTTTTAAAGAACAGGCTCCTCCTCTCAATGGAAAAACACATTCATGAACTTGTTTTGGTAATATTTTGCTGACTATATTACAATATAATTGGTATCCTTTGTAATCCTATATATTTTATTTTATGAACTTAAAAACATGATTCAGAGAAATGATCATACGCTTCACTGTCAAGAGTGTTCATGACAGAAAAAAAAAAGATTAAGGACTCATGTTTGAAAGGTTGAAGTTATCGTAAGGAAAATCACAAATATCACCCTTGCTGTACTTTGAGCAGAAAACTCTGGAAAATAGTTGAAGAACTGAAGCTTCTGACCACTAGCAGCCTCTATGTCATGCCTCTATGTCATGTTTGTCAAAAGTTTTCTGAAGACCTAAGTAGTCTTCCTTCTGTCCAAGTGGTCATAGTGTACTCCCATGGCAATATTGTTTCTATTTCCTACTTGATCTTCACCCAAACACACTCTTACTTCCCCTAATGAACAATGCTACTTACTCTACCTCACCTCAGAATTTGCCTCTTTTGTTCCTTTTTTAAAAATAAGCTTTATTGTTGTATTTTTCCATTACCATAATTTTCCCGGTATCCTTCCCCTCTCAGAGAGTCATCTTATGTAACAAATAGAATTATTAAAGATAAAAAAGGTAAAAAGAGGAAAAATCACTATAACTGATCAATACTTTGAAAAAGTCTAAAAACGCTGCAGTGTACTTGCAGACTTTCTGTCCCTGCAAAGGGGTGGTTTTCATATCCCTCCTTTCAATCCATACTTGTTCTTTATGATTTTGCCACATTCCTTTTTAATTTTTTTTGTGATTGTTCTGATTTATATTGTGGCAGTCATTGTGCACATTGTTTTCCTGTCTCTGATTACTTCGCTCTGCATCAGTTTGTTTCGCTCTCCCCAGGCTTCTCTGTGTCCATCACAGTCGTCTTTTCTTATAGCACAGTCATATTTCATTACATTCATGTACTACAGTTTGTCTAGCCATTCCCCAATTAATGGGCATCTACTCTGTTTCCATTTTTTTGCTATCACAAAAAGGACTGCTATGAAGATTTTTATATATTTGGGGACTTTCTTCTTATCAGTGGCCTCCTTAGTGTATAAGCCCAGTAACAGAATCTCTATATCTAAGGATATGGATGTTTTAGTCATTTTATTTGCATAATTCTAACTTCCCTTCCAAAATGGTTGTATAGATTCACAGCTCCACCAACAATGTACTAGTGTGTCTATCTTCCCACACCTTCTCCAACATTGACTATTCCAACCTTTGTCATCTTTGCCAGTTTTGCAGGGTGGGAGGTAAGACTTCAGGTGGTTTTGATCTGCAATTCTCATTTCCAGTTCTTTGAAGAATTCTTTCATGTGACTTTATTAATAGTTTGCAAATCTTCCGTTAAGAACTATTTATTCATATCCTTTGACCACATATCTATCAGAGAATGGCTCTCCAATAGATATGGAAAAAGATTGTGTGTGTGTGTGTGTGTGTGTGTGTGTGTGTGTGTATACCTGATAATTATTTATCCTGGACACCAAATCCTTATCAGAGAAATATGATACACAATGTTTTCCCATTCAGCTACTTCCTTTCTTATCCTAGAGGTAATGTCATCTTTGCAGAAGCTTTTCAATTTCATGGAATCAAAGTGACCTACTTTATCTTTTGTAGTGATCTCTCTCTCTCTCTCTGTCTCTCTCTCTCTCTGTCTCTCTCTCTCATTTGGTTAAGAATCCATCTCCTGCCCACAGCTGTGAGACGTATATGATCTGCTCTCTTCTGATTTTTTAATAGTGTGATCTATAATGTTGAGGTCATGTGTCTGTTTAGAATGTATTGTGGAATGTGGTGTAAGCCTAATTTTTGCCAGTCTGCTTTCTAGTTTTCCTAGCAATTTGTTACCAAATAGGGAATTCTTTCCTAAGTAATTTATGTCTCATGTTTTATCCAGCGCTGGGTTGTTGGGTGCCATCGTCCCTCTGCCCCATCTGTTCCGCTCATCTGCCCCTCGACGAGGCGGCTCTGATGAAATATAGTCTGGGCTTTGGAAAGCCCTCTTCTTCCTTCTTCCTTACCTCTTTCCATCACTTCCTTTAGCATTTTATTTTTCCAAATGAATTTTGTTATTATTTGATCAAATTTTGTAAAGTATGCCTCTGATAACTTCATTCATACAGCATTAAGAGTGTAGGTTACCTTTAGCAGTCATAGCACTTTAAATATATCAGCACAACCCAGCCATGAGCACTGAATATTCCACCAGCTATTTAAGGGGTTCTTTAAAGAATACTTTGTAATTGAGTCTATACAAGTATTTGGTAGACTGATACCAAAAACTTTATGCATGTTGTCATTCTTTCGAAAGGGATTCCCCTTTCTATCATGGCCTCTTGGGTTTTGTTACTATTATGTAGGAATATAGTTGGTTTTTTAGGGTTTATTTTTTAGCCTGCAACTTTGTTGAAGCTGTTAGCTGTCTTAGGCAGTTAGATGGCACAACGGATAGAGCGGCAGGCTTGGAGTCAGGAAGACTCATCTTTCTGAGCTCAAATCCAGCCTCGGACACTTAGCGGCTGTGTGACCCTGGGCAAGTCACTTAACCCTGTTTGCCTCAGTTTCCTCATCTGTAAAAATAAGCTAGAGGGGCGGAACCAAGATGGCAGAGTAAAAGCAGTGACTTGCTTGAGCTCTCCCTCAAACCCCTCCAAATACCTATAAAAAATGGCTCTAAACAAATTCTAAAGCAGCAGAATCCACAAAAAGACAAAGTGAAACAAATTTCCAGCCCAAGACAGTCTGGATGGTTGATTGGAAAGGTATATCATGCCAAGGTGGGAGAGGAGCACAGTTTGGCATGGGCGTGCAGGCCACAGCGACCCTGAAGCAGGCCTCAGAGGACTGAATCACAGGCAGCTGTGGCTGTTTCCAGACTTCTCAACCCACGAATGCCAAAGACAACTTAGAAAGTCAGTGGGAAAAGTCTGTTTCTGCAGTGGTGAGAGAGAAGCACAGGGTCCCAGCCCCATTCCTGAGCTCAGCCCTGGAGGGGTGGCTGCCTCCTGAGCTTCTGGCCCACGGACTGAGGGGGAATCGAGTGGCTGATAAAAGGGGAATTGCAGGGGTCGTTTTGCTGGTACAGGACTCTCTTGCTTTGCCCCTGCTTGGATATGGGTCACAGTTCTGGGTGGCGGTCCTGGGGCGAGGAGGAGCACTGGCATGGTGGAGCTTGTAGTGGCTGTGGAGAGGAAATCCTCCTCACGGTTCCAAGACAGATAAGAGTTCTTGTGGTCACTCATAAACTAGAGCACAGGCCAGGAAAGATGTAAACACCTCGCCCTTGATCATAGCACCTTGGAAGACCTGAAAATTTACAGGTGCCTAGAAGCATCTCTGAAAACAGCTACACAAAACCCCTGAAGTTTAGGACAATACATTCTCCACAATGGAAACAGATCCCTACCTTAACAAAGAGTTTATAACTCAGGTAATTGGCTGGGATCATGAGCAAGCAGCCCAAAAAGAGTCAGACTATAGAATCTTACTTTGGTGACGAAGATCAAAACATACAACCAGAAGAAGACAAAGAAGCCAAAGCTCCTACATCCAAAGCCTCCAAGAAAAATATGAATTGATCCCAGGCCATGGAAGAGTTCAAAAAGGATTTTGAGAAGCAAGTAAGAGAAATAGAGGAAAAACTGAGAGTGATGCAAGAAAATCAGGAAAAACAAGTCAATGACTTGCTAAAGGAGACCCAAAAAAATACTAAAGAAAATAATACCTTAAAAAATAGCGTAACTCAAATGGCAAAAGAGGTCCAAAAAGCCAATGAGGAGAAGAATGCCCTAAAAAGCCAAACTGGCCAAATGGAAAAGAAAGTCCAAAAGCTTACTGAAGAAAACACTTCCTTAAAAATTAGAATGGGGCAATTGGAAGCTAGTGACTTTATGAGAAATCAAGGCTCTGTAAAACCAATCCAAAAGAATGAAAAAATAGAAGAGAATGTGAAATATCTCATTGGAAAAACAACTGACCTGGAAAATAGATCCAGGAGAGAGAATTTAAAAATTATTGGACTATCTGAAAGCCATGATAAAAAAAAAAGAGCCTAGACGTCATCTTTCAAGAAATTATCAAGGAAAACTGCCCTGATATTTTAGAACCAGAGGGTAAAATAGAAATTGAAAGAATCCACTGATTACCTCCTGAAAGAGATCCCCAAAGGAAAACTCCTAGGAATATTGTAGCCAAATTCCAGAATTCCCAGGTCAAGGAGAAAATATTGCTAGCAGCCAGAAAGAAACAATTCAAGTATTGTGGAAACACAATCAGGATAACACAGGATTTAGCAGCTTCTACATTAAGGGACTGGAAGGCATAGAACATAATACTCTGGAGGGCAAAGGGGATAGGATTACAACCAAGAATCACCTACCCAGCAAAACTGAGTATAATCCTTTAGGGTAAAAAAAAATGGCCATTCAGTGAAATAGGGGACTTTCAAACATTCTTGAGGAGAAGACCAGAGCTGATAGAAAATTTGACTTTCAGATATAAGACTCAAGTGAAACATAAAGAGGTAAACAGGAAAGAGAAATCATAAGAGACTTATTAAGGTTAAACTGTTTACATTCCTGCATGAAAAGATGATATTGGTAACTCATGAGTCTTTTGTCAGTATTAGGGTAGTTGGAGGGAAAAAATTATATGTATGTACATAGATAGATAGATAGATAGATAGATAGATAGATAGATAGATAGATAG
>NW_020954595.1:15312422-15368432 GCF_900497805.2 Vombatus ursinus | reverse complement strand
TAGATAGATAGATAGATAGATAGATAGATAGATAGATAGATAGATAGGTAGATAGATAGACAGAGGGTCCAGGGTGAGTTGAAGATGAAGGAGTGATATTTAGAAAATAAAATTAAGGGGTGAGAGAGGATTATACCGGGAGAAGGATAAAGGGAGAGGTAGAATGGGGTAAATTATCTCACATGAAACATATAAGAAAAGGCTTTTACAGTGGAGGTGAAATGGGGGAAGGTGAGAGGAAATGAGTGAATCTTATTCTCATAGGATTTGGCTTAAGGAGGGAAAAACATACACAATTGGGTATGGAAATCTATCTTACCCTACAGGAAAATAAGAGAGGAAGGGGACAAGAGAGCAGGGGGATGATAGAGGGGAGGGCAGATTGGGGGAGGGGATAATCAGAAGCAAACATTTCTGAGGAGGGACAGGGTCAAAAGAGAGAATAGAATAAATGGGAGGTAGGATGAGATTAACAGAAATATACTTAGTTTTTCACAACATGACTACTATGGAAGTGTTTTGCATGACTACACATCTATAACCTATATTGAGTTACTTGCCTTTTCGATGAGGGTGGGTGGGAAGGGAGGAAGGGAGAAAATTTGGAACCCAAAATTTTAAAAACACACGTTAAAAAAAATTAAAATTAAAAAAAGAGCTGGAGAAGAAAATGGCAAACCACTCCAGTATCCTTGCCAAGAAAACTTCAAATGGGGTCATGAAGAGTCAGACACAACTGAAATGATACAACAACATTGTCTCAGTATCTTTGCTAATTCCTTAGGATTTTCTAAGTAAACCATCATATTGGTAGCAAATAGAAATAGTTTTATGTCCTCTTTACCTATCTTTATACTTCTAATTTCTTTCCCTTGTGTTATTACTATTGCTAGCATTTCTAGAACCACACAAAATAACAATGGCAAAATTAAGCATCCTTGGTGAGAGAGAGGTTAACTTCAACCTGACATGTGTGGTCAAAGGCTTCAGCAACGATTAATGATTGTCTACCTCCTTTTGCATGTTATCTTCCCCTTTGGATTGCAAGCCCCTTGAGGAAGGAGACTACTTTCATTAATTGTATCCCTAGCACTTAGCATCATGCCTGACACATCGTGGGAGCTTAATAAATGTTTACTGGATACTAGAGAGTATGCTAAGGGCAAGGAGAGGGGGCAGCCATGAGTCCATGTCATAGGAAGATCACCTGAAGGAAATGGAAATGTTTAGCCTGGAGAATGGAAGGCTCAGGGAGCACCTGATACCTCTCTTCTTAAATTTAAGGAAATGTCATATGGAGGAAGGACTGGGCTCATCTTGTTTGGCCCCAGAGAGCACAACCAGGGGCACTTAAGTGTAAAGGGGGCTGCAGAGAGGAAGTGTGGACTCAACATCAGCACAATTCCAGCTGTTTCAGAGTGGAATATCTGCCCTGAGAGTCAGTCGTCTCCCTTCCTTGGGGGTCATCAGGCTGAGACTGAATGGCCACTGTCTGGCTCATCGTTACAGCGGGCATCTTTTACGTGTGAGTCAGATAAGAGATGACTGGAGTCCTTCCAGTGCTGACACTCTGTGATTCTGTGAACTCACTCAAACCACCCAGAAACATGACCGTACCTGGCATGGCTAAGTAATCATGGTCCTGCTCCTGCTGTCATCAGGGCATGAGAAACCAGAGGGGAGGTCTGCAAGGTTGAAACCAACAGAGACCTCACGAAGGATAAGAGGGAAAGTAATGGTGTCAGAGTTGGAATCTGGGTGAGGGTGATTCTGACTGGGATAGCATGTGACACATTTTTAGAAATGACCTTTGGAGGCTGCTTTTCTATTTGCTTTGGATCAACTAATATCACAAGTCAAAAAATTAACCATCATTTTTTGCAACAAAGAACCACAGCCCAGCATGTCTTGGAGGATTCAAGAGGTTCCTTCTCTGGGGAGTTATTTGGGGTAGAGTTGCAGATAATTCCATTTCCAGAGCCAGTAGCCCCAGAGTTAGGAAAAATCAGCTGGAAGGGTTCTGAACATAGAAGACATCACTGAAAATTGGAAGGTCCCAGATCTTGAGGCTTTCCATGGAGAGGCTATGGGAAATGCCCAGTGATTCCCTCCTCCTCTCAGGTCAGGGAGCCATAGAATTCTGCTTCCTGCCACCTCAGCCATGGCTATCTCCCCAGTGCTTTTAAAGGGTCATGTGGGTCCCCATCCTATGTGTTGGGGCTCCAGACCTCATCGCATGGAGCACCTTTCCAGGAGCCAGGCTCAATCCATTATAGACAAGGGAGGAGCCTGATGTCCTTACTTAGCCACCTGGGATTCCTCATCTGTGTCAGGAGACTCACTATATCATCGACTTAGCCTCTGTCGTTCTGACTCTGGGAGCCACTGGGAACAACAGGGTGAAGATGAGGGGTTCACTGGAGCAGCCCCTCTGGAGGCAGTCATGTGATTCCTCAGACCATCGCCACCACCCCAGCTCCACACTTTCACTTTGCCATCTGTCATCCATCAAAGCTTTTGATGGGTCCAGAGCTGACCAAATCTTTAAGTTCACAATGGCTTTTTAAACTTTGGAATATTAAGGTTAGAAAACAGAGCACATACATACTCTGACTGAGACAATGATCCAAGACAATTCCACAGGACCCACGATGAAAAATGCTGTAGACTTCCAGAGAGAGAACTGATGAACTCTGAAAGCAGATTGAAGCAGAGTTTTTTATTTTTGTTTTATTTTGTTAGTGTTTTCTTTTGCAACATAGCTAATATGGAAATATGTTTGGCATAACCTCACAAGTAAAGTCAAAGTCAAATTACTTGCCTTCTCAAGGAGGGGGGAAGGATGGGAGGGAGGGAAAGAATTTAGAACTCAAAATTTTAAAAGATGATTGTTTAAAAAAATTTACATGTAATTAGGAATATTTAATAAAATAAATTTTAAAAAATTTCAAAAGGAAAGAAACAACCAAACAAGACTGCAAGTCTTTACTCTTCCCTTGTTCAGGAACATTGATGCGGTCTGAAGTAGAATCCTATTAAGACACAGAAGATAAGAATTCAAGATGGAGCATTTAGCTACTATACAATAACATTAAAAGATCAATAGTGCCTTAAATAGATGTGTTTGTTATTCACTCTTCACCTGAATCACACACACACACACACACACACACACACACACACACACACACTCAAAACAAATCCAATAATTCTTTTTACGAAGTCAACATCTCATTTAAGCAAATTATTTCAAATGGAATTAGGCTACGATTTATGATAGTTACGTAACATGGAAAACATCATCCCAAGTCAGGAATATTAATAAAAGAAAACTAGGCTTCACTGCCACCCTGAAAAAAGCCTCACCGTCTCTGCCCACTGCGCCTTCTCATCCCACCTTTGGACTACCCACTGGCTGCTGCCCGGGATGCTTGTTTTTGTAGCCTAGGAATTGTTCAGCCTTTTCCTTGCGGCCCTCTGGGAACTTGGTTGCCCCATTCCCTGTTGCTTTGCAACCTGTTCCTTATTAGATTATCGACCAATTATCAAATAAGTCACCTGAAAAAAAAAAAAAGGAAACAGAATATGTCATTGGCCTCCTGACTGGCCCCAGCTCACTCATGTTGATGATAGAGTAGGGTTGGAGTAACATCTTTCAAAGTGATTCCATGTTACAGTTTTGTCCACAAAGTCCACTTCCACTTTGGGATAACTCTCCATGGTCATCGGATTTTCTCGCCTTTGCCTGCCTTCTATGGGACTATGGGAGAGGAACATAGCATATGTAATCATATAAGATGGATGGGATGTTGGGTTAGTTTTACTGAACTGCTTTCCCCCCATTTTTATTTAATTTTCATTATAAGGGATGGCTCAATGGAATGAATAAATGTAATCAAAATTAAAAGGTATCAATAAAAATATTTTAAAGAAATAAATGAAGAATTGTACACATGTTAAGGTCTAAAAGTGATTATAAACGTTTTTTTGGATTTCTGATCTTATTGAGGTGGAGACCTCTCCTAGCAGTGAAGACTTCTTTCTCCGTATGCCTGTCTGCCCTCACTGACTCTTGGGTGCCTTTATCGGGTTCACTTATACTGTGGGGACACCAGTCGGGGAGACCATCCCCACTCCTCCCTCTTGGCTCACCTTCTTGGGTCTGTGCTTTTCTTCTGTCGTGTGATTCGTGGCTGCTGGTGCTGGCTCTCCTGGGTCACCCTACTGCCCTCTGAGTGACCTGTCGCTTCAGTCTCTTGGTGCCTGGGGGTTGCCACAGGGCAGCCATGAAGGGAAGAAACATTTGTCCAGGCGGGAGGGAAGGCAGGAGCCAGATTGCAAGGACATCAATAGGATGGGGAACGTGGCTGAGGGGCAGGGGAAAGAGGCAAGTCTGAGTCAGAGAGTTAGGCACTTGGGCGACAGGTAGGACTATGTCCCCTTTTGTAGGAACAGGACAGTTTGGAAGAAGGGCAGGTGTGGGACAAACAAGCAGAGTGTGAGATGCCTGAGGGACATCCCCTTAGAAGTGGGCAGCAGGCAAATGGTGATGGGGCGGGAAGCTCAGGCTAAGGTCTGCAGCTGGGCATTGAGATGGAGAGGTCATTGGCACAGAGCTGATAGTTAAACCAGTGGGAGCTGATGAGGGTGCCGGGGGGGAGAGTGCAGAGAGAGAAGAAAAAAGAAGAGAATCCTGGACAAAGTCATGGGGGCCTAGATCCTCTGAGGTCTCCCCCGAGGCCATCATGGCAGCTCTGTCCAGTTGACTGACTCCACGGCCAGTTTGTCTTAGATACCTCCCAGCCTTCTCTCTTGGTTGCCCTCCATGACTGTGAGCCGCCCTCCCCTCCCCCACACCACAGGGCCTTCCTGATGCCCACCACCAAGGAAGTGATGGAAAGGGAGTCCATTCAAATACCCCATCACCCGTGCGGGGCCCCAGTCTTCCCATCTCCAGAAGAGTAATTGCCATATCTTGCTGCATATTCAGAGAAAGGCAGGATTTGCTTCTAACCAGTTCTTCTTAGAAAAAAGAACTGGGGAGCAGTTGAGGACATCTGGCAGAGAAGGTACTGGGGTCTGGGAATGTCTGACTTTGTGCTAATTTTGAATAATGAGGGGGAAATTGTTCATGTATGTAAATACAGGGAGCCTGGAAATGCCTGATGTCCAGAAGGTCATTGGCAGGAGCTCTGGGAACCAGGGGGTCAGGGCTGGACGGGCATTGTCAGTGGCTCAGGAGACTTTGAAAATCTGCTCGGCTCTGTACAAATGACACAAGAAAAAACATTCCCAGGAGGCCTGGTAAGTGTTTCCTGCCCCTCTGAGCCTAGCCGGAGCTTCCTGGGAAAGTCAGGCTGTCTCGTCCACGTCCTGGCCAACAGACTTGCTGCACACATCAGGAAATGCTCAGAAAGGCGCCCATTTCCTGGTGCTGTCACTCCTCACCTTCAGGCAGTGGGTGCCCATGGCCAGGACTGTTGACCCAGCCACCATGGGAGCCCATGTTGTGGTGCTGCTGGGCACAGCCTGCTATTAGGGATGGGGAAAGCTGGCCTTTGTGGTTTGCATAGCCATTGGGCCTATGTGGCCACACACCACAGGATGAACTTTCTTCTTGGGAAGTGGAGACATTTCTGTCCTGGATCCCAGATCAACCCATCGACATTTGTGAAGCACCTACTATGTGCCAGGCACTGTGCTAAGCGCTGAGATGGGAGGAGTCAGCTTCAGTTACTTTATTTTGCTTCCCTCACCGCTGTTTGAACCAATCGCATCAGAGGGGGCTGCACTGCCTGCCCTCCCCTCTGCCCCTCCTTATGCTTCCCTCCAGAACTGACAAGAGCCACCTCTGAGGCTTCTGGCTTCATCTTCTGGATGCCTTGGGAACAAAATGACCTGGAGGGAAGATGGTGGGTGTGGACCTCAGAGCCAGTGACCCATGGTTCATGATTCAAACCCTGGCTCATCACAAAGGTGCCCTTGCTGCCGGGAGAACTACACTCCCCCAACCCCCCACCCAGGCTTGGTTTCCTCATCCTAATGAAGATCTCTAACCCTGCACGGTTTTGCTGGAAGAGGATCCTGGGTCCCCAGAGGTCTCCTTCTTCTGCGGCCAGGCTGTGCTCCCAAGGGGCCTGAGGAGCCTTTTCACTAAGGGAGTCACAGGATCAGAGACAGTCTACACTCAGCAGAAGGGGCTTTGAAGTCTCCTGCTCCAGTAAGTCCCTTCAAACATCATGTCAGAATAGATTCTGAAGCCAGGGAAGTCTCTGTGGCAGGGCCTGGCAGACACCGACGGGAAGAAAACAACAGCTCTCGATTAATGGCGGCAGAGTGCTCCATCCCTGTGCTGGCGTGCCCAGCCAATGGCCTCCGGGGGAGAGCTGGGCATGGGGCCGAGGAGCTCGGTTCTGAGGCCAGGCCTTGGGCACCGCTTCCAAGGGAATGGGGGAAGGGAGAAGTTGGCCTTCTCCTTGGTGGAGGCCAAAGAATCTGTCACCTGTAGCAGAGACAAGCCTTATTCTCCGGCATGATGGGAGGGTCGAGTTAGCCTGCCGCTCTCCAACAGAAGGAACAGAAATCCTGCATGGCCGGACAGCATCATCCCAGAGGAAGCCACATCCTGGGGGTCTGGGAACATGAACCCAGGCCAAGCTGGAAGATCTTGGACATCTGGCTGCATTTCCCAGTAGAACACAAGTCGTCGTCCCGTTCCCCCCCCCCCCCCCCCAGAACAAGGACTGTCTTTTTGTCAGTCCCCAGCCCCGAGCATAGTGCCTGGCATGGGGGGCCTAGCACATGGGCCTGGTTGGACCGGCCAGTCCCTTTCTTATCAAGAGGCACTTTCCTCATAGGTCAGAAAAGGGATTTGGACTCTGATTGTATGGATCAATAAAGATAGTATTTATAATAATAATAGCTAACGTTTATCTAGTGCTTGGAGGCTTACAAAGTGCTTCACAAATAATACCTCACTTGGTCTTCACAACACCACTAGGAGGAAGGCATTATTCTTATCCTCATTTTATAGGTGAGGAAACTGAGGCTGAAGCTGTGACTCATACAAGGTCACACAGCCAGGTGGGATTTGAGGCAGGATTTGAACTCAGGGCTTCCTGACTCTCTCATTGTTATATCACCCCGCCACCTCTGTGGTGATGGATTTCAGGCTAGGCAGAACCATAAAGGGCTTCAGCTGTCTCCCTGGAAAAGGCAACATTTTCTGCCAATTGTTCCTGACATCTGTGTGGGTAGCACACATTTCCCTGGGGAGATCGCATACTTACAGCATTCTCACCGGACTTGGCTCTGTTTTATACAACTACACATTTGCAAAATGTGAAGAAGGCAGATGAGTGTGGGGCTAGCTAAGGCAAAGATCCCTGTGGCCAAAGGCAGGAGAAAGGTCTCAGCCTGTTGGGGCAGCTTACCCCCTTGTGACCTCACTGATAATGCCGCTCCCACCCGGGTGACAGGTCAGCGCACTTATCCTCAGCCGCTACACTGTTTTTTACAAATGTTCATGGGTTATTTTTAATAATACAAGCAGGGAATGCTATATATGACATACATAAATTCATAACTGGCCTATAATTGGATTTTGGTAAAATATCATAGATTTAGTACCAGAAAACATCTTGGAGAGACCATTTAGTCTGACCTCCTCAGCTAGGTGGCACCAGAGTGCACTTAGTATCAGGCCTAGAGTCAGAAGACCTGAGTTCAAATCTGAATTCAGACACTTACTAGCTGTGCTAACCTGGACAAGTCACTAAACCATTTGCCTCCATTTCCTCATCTGTAAAGCTGGAGCTGGAGAATGAAATGGCAAACCCCTCCAGTATCTCTGCTGAGAAAACCCCACATGGGGTCACAAAGAGTCAGACACGAATGACAGATGACTGAACCTCATTTTATAGATGAGAAGACGGCAGCTTTATTAGAAGTGCCCCCCGCCTCCGTGTACTTCCCTCTCTGGGGCTGCTCTCTCCTACAGCCTCCATGGAAGGAAGAGGCCCAAAGCCCGTCTCCATTCCTTTCCAGCCTGCATTCCTGACTCACCCCGATAGGGCTTTCTCCACCAATGCCTCCCTGGCTGCAGACGGCTTTTCCTACTCCCCTCTTCAGCCCCCTTTTCTATATTATCTTCTCCATTAGAATCTAAGCTCCTCGCCTTTCTTTCTTCTTGTATGTGAATTTCCAGTGCTTAGCACAGTGTCCAACAGGTCCCTAAGTGACTTAACCAGGTTCTCACAGCTAGTAAGTGTCTGAGGGAGGATTCAAACTCAGGCCTTCCTGTCTCCAAGTCCCACACTCTGCTGTGCTTCCTCAGGGCCTGCTTTAGCTAAGGATGTGCTACTGTTTGGGGCTGCTTGGGGGGGTTGCCAAGATTACTGAATGATGGACAGGAACTGGAAGGGGAGGGGGCCGCAGCGCCCTCGTTTGTCCTGCCTCGTAATGTAAATTAGAGACGTTCACCCTGCAGCCTGCTCTGGGAGACGGGTCCATCAGACAATCCGTGATACCGCAGCAAGACCGCCATGAGCATCAAGACCGGTTTGACAAAGATGGTGGGGACATTCAGAAGCTGCTCAATGAGAAACGAGAACTCCGTGGGGTTTGCCAGCAGGACAGTTTGTCCTTCTGCAGGAAGGCAGCATCTAATTAGCTCCATGAAGTCCAGAGAGATGCAGGAGTCTTGGCTCAGTGAGAAGGCAGAGGAAACTCCGTTTGGCATGATGGTAACAATCCAAAACGCTTTGTGCGGCTCAGTCACACTCAGATCCGATTCACCACAAGTCCAGACATTGCCCCAGAGACTCGCTGGCCCTCTTCAAAAGCAAAGGGCAAACAGCTGGTCCAGTTCCATGACAGCATGCTTGCCCAGGTTCTGGACAAGGAACCATGCTCTGGCGCTTTCCCAATCACCAATGGAGTGAAGCAGGGCTGTTTACTTGCTCCCATGATTTTGTCACAACCTCACAAAACTTAAATGAAAACTAGGTTTATTACAAGAGAAATGACCAAAGGGCTCGCAATCCACTCAGACGTTTGCTTTTTCACAACAGCAGGTCAGAGGAAGAAGGAGATGCCAGGGAGGCGCGTGACATGGGCAGAGAGAAGGGCAGTGAAAGTGGGGCAAAGACAAGATGCTTCCAGAAGGGGAGGAGAAACTACTGAACTATACAGATAGGAGGGTCTGCTTATCTGCAGGGTCCGAGCTACACAAACATCCCAGCACAGCACAGCACAGCACAGACTGGCTGGCGCCTGTCCTACCTCCCAAGGACACACAGCGTGGGGTGCAAACAACACATTATGTCAGCTCAGGGGGGACCTCCTGCATGTCCTGGGTCCAGTATATCCGTGAAATATGGCAACTCAAAAAGAAAAGTTCAGGGGACCACTTAGCAGTTCTTAACACTTTTTAGAATGATGTTTTCAACAACATTGTCAGAAAGAACCCCTCAATGAGGATAAAAACATATGAACGTCAGCCGAGCTGATGATAAATTCTTCAACTTGCAAAAGCTACAAGCCAAGACTAAAGTGGTGGGAGAGTTGGTGCATGACTTTTGGTCCCAGATAACAGGGCAATCAATGCAGCCTTTGAAGCTGAGATGCAACAAAGTATGGATCGATTTTCTGCAGCTTGTGCTAATTTTGTCCTGACAATTAACACCAAGAAAACACAGGTGCTCCACCAACCAGCACCACACCATCCCTACATGGAACCATCAGTTACAGCAAATGGAGAAGTTCTGAATGCTGTGGATAAGTGCACTTACTTTGGTAGTACACTTTCCAGGGATGTCCGCATAGATGATGAGGTTACCACATGCATTGCCAGAACTAGCTCGGTGTTTGAGAGGTTCTGAAGGAAAGTGTGAGAAAGAAGAGGTAATAGACTGCCTACCCAACTGAAGGTCTGTTGTGCTGACCTCATTGTTGCATGCCTGTGAAAGCTGGACAGTCTACCAGCACCATGCCAGGAAACAGAACTGATTACATTTGAATTGTCTTAGAAAGATTCTGAACATCACCTGGAAAAATAAAGTACCAGATATTGAGGTCCTTTCTCTAGCTGAACTGCCAGGCATTCAAACTCTACTGCAGAGAGCACAACTCCAATGGGCTGGCCAGGCTGTTCAAAAGCCGAATGTATGTTTGCCTAAAAGACTATCTTTTAAAGAACTCACACCAGGCAGGTGCTCGTATGGAAGTCAGAAGAAGTGATACAAGGACACTCTCAAGGTCTCTCTGAAGAAGTTTGGAATTGGTTGTGAGATGAGGGAGACACTGGCAAGGGACTGCCCACCATGGCCATGAAGGCCCTGCACCCTAAGAGCAAAGCAGAATTGCAGCCGCTTCAAAGAAACGGTGAGATGCGCAAATGCAGAGCCTTCTCCTCCCCAAATGTTCACGTGGACCGCTTGTGCCCGGCCTGTCATAGAGCCTTCTGAGCTCCTACTGGTCTGATCAGACACGGTCGATGCGCTGGACCTTGACCCCGACAGAGTTTTTTTGGTTAACTTATTTTTAGTTTTCAACAATCACTTCCATAAGCTTCTAAGTTTTTAATTTTTCTTCCCCCCCTCCCCCCCTCCCCAAGACAATCTGATAGAGGCTTCACATCTACATTCCGATTAAACATATCTTCACATTAGTCACGTTGCAAGTAAGAGACAGAACCAATGGGAGGAACCGCCAGAAAGAGGAAACAAAACTCAACAGAAGAAAAAAAATAGCAAATCGTCTGCTTCAATCTGCATTCAAACTCCAGAGTTCTTTCTCTGGATGTGGATAGCATTTTCCATCACAAGGCCGTTGGAGATGTCTTAGATCCTAAAAGGGCCAAGTCTATCAATATTAGTCATCACACAATGTGGCTGGTACTGTGGACAACATTCTCCTGGTTCTCCTCCCTTCACTCAGCATCAGTCCATACAAGTCTTTCCAGGTTTTTCTGAAGTCCACCTGCTCATCATTTCTTATAGCACAACAGTATTCCATCACATTTGTATGCCACGACTTGTTCAGCCATTCCCCAGCTGATGGGCATCCTCTCAATTTCCAATCCTTTGCCACCACAAAAAGAGCTGCTATAAATATTTTTGTACATGTGGGTCCTTTTCCCGTTTTTATGATATCTTTTGGATACAGCCCTAGAAGTGTTATTGCTGGGTCAAAGGGTATGCATGTTTTTATAGCCCTTTGGGCATAGTTCCAAATTGCTCTCCAAAATGGTTGGATCAGGGGGTAGCTAGATGGTGCAGTGGATACAGCATTGGCCCTGGAGTTAGGAGGACCTGAGTTCAAATCAGGCCTCAGACACATGATACTCACTAGCCAGGAGACCCTGGGCAAGTCACTTAACCCCAATTGCCTCACCAAAAAAAAAAAAAAAAAAAGTGTGTACAAAATGGTTGGATCAGTTCACAACTCCACCAGCAATGCATTAGTGTTCCAATTTTCCCACATCTCCAACATTTACCATTTTCCTGCCCAATATAGTTTTTATGGACACAACATAGTGATGTCGCTTTGGTCCCCTCGAAAGAAGAATGAACAACTGCAGGGTTGCCCAAGGGACCCCGGCTCAGCTCTCTGCTGTGGCTGCAGCACATCAGCGCCAATGGAGGAGTGGGGGAGAAATCCCCTCCTCCCCTCCCCCACCCCCGGCTCTTGGTGCGCTCTTGGGAGGCTGGCCCCTTTGACTGACTAAATGACCTCCCCATCCCCTCCATGGCAGGGCCTCGCCTCTCAGATGACTTCCGGTGTATCCTGTCTCTTGTACGCATGTGGTTGTGTGAGGGTTGTCTCCCCAAGAGTCTGTGCGCTTCCTCCTAAAGGGCAGGGACTGGTTTTATGCCCTGCTGTCGTATCCCTAGCGCTCCACACAATGCCTGGCACACAGTAGGTGCTTCGGAATTCGCACTGACTCACTGACTTGACTCTCAGTGCCCCCCACCCTGGCTGGCAGAGAGGATGGGGTGGAGGGGGACCTCACAAGCCACTGTGAAAGCTCCTCTACATCTCATGGCGTCTGGATCTAAGATCCTGCTAGGCAGCAGAGCCTCCCTGTCCAGATGGCTCAGAGGACGGGGCACCCAGTGAGAATCCTGCCCAGCTTCCAGCCGCTCCCCCGGATTCTAAAGCATCTGTGACTGAGACTCTGCCCCAGGGCTGCTTGACGAAGACTTGACTAGTCTCTGTTGTTAACAGGTGCTGAAGCTGGCTCCGCTCCACCCACAGATCTGGTGTTGGGGGGCAGCCTCCGAGGTGCCAAGGCTGACCCGCCTCTGCCTCAGCGTCCCCACTCTGACGTCTCCTACACACAGTGATGCAGCCTCTGTGGAGAGCCCTCCATTGACGGGGAGCTCACTTCCTCTGCCTGGGGTGAGTACGAAACTCTCAGCTTCTCCTAGGCTTCCATGTGCCCTGAGATCTCTAATGTTCAAAGAGAGCTGGAATTAATTCTTTGCTTCAGCTGTTGAGAGGCTCTTTCTCCTATCACCTTGCCCAGCAACCACGTGGCAGGCCTTCCTCTCCCCGAGGGATGCCCAGGTGGCATTGCTGGCTCTCTGGTTAATGGGGTGACTGTGGTCAGAGAGCCCAGGCAGCAGGTTCCCACAGAAGGACATGGACCACCTCAACCAAGTTTCCATGGCCCCACCATGGAAAAGGAAATGCCAAGTCTATAACAGGTCCTTTGAAGATGTAGTGAGCTCTAACAACAGGGGTATCAGGGAGGGCTTCCTGCAGGAGGGGGTACTGGAGCTGGCTTTGGAGAAAGCCCACATTCTGTGACATGGAAGCAAGAGAAGGACACGTTCCAGGCTTGGGGAATAAATAACCTGGACAAAGGTGTGGAGGCAGGAGATGAACAATCACGGGAGGGGAACAGAGGAGGATGCACGAAGGGGAGGGGAGGAGACAAAACCCCAAAAGGGCCAGATGGAGCAGACAGGCCTTGAATGCCAGACTGAGGAATCGAAACTTTATCCTCACCCAGTCCTCAGCCAGGCCTTCAAGGTCCTCCTAGATCTGAGCCTGGCCTACCTTTCTTGTCTTATTACGTCTGACTCCCCCTTACATACCAGATTTCAGCTAAGCTGAATTGCCAGTTGCACCCTCCCTTCAGGACCTCCCTCCCTCTCTTCCCTCCCCCCTCCCCCATAAATCTCCCCCCCCCCCCCCCCCCATAGGTCTCCTCTTTTCACCCTCCCCCATAGGTCTCCCTTCTCCCCTCTCTTCCATAGGAAGGGCCTTAAGCCAGGCCACAAACAGGGAAGGGGTCTTCCACCCAGTCCTGTCTGGCCAAATGCTGGTGGTTCATGGAGGGGGACAGGGTGTCTGCAGCTTTGACTTGCATTCTCAAGAGTCAGGGAGGCAGCTCCTCTGGGGGATGCTGACCAATAGGGGTGTGGCTGGTAGAGAAAGAGGTGGTAGGGACACCCATTCTCCTAGGACTTTCTCTTCTTAACTAGGGGGAAAACAAGTATTTCCAGCTGCTGGGGTTGGTGCTGTACCAGCCAACGCGGATTTTCCCTTTTCCTTGTTGTGAATACCAGGAAAGCCGGGCTCTAGAAATCACCCCACCCCTGACCCTCCAACCTCGGGGAGTCCTGGGCTGCTCTCCAGGCTCTGATCCCCAGGGCATCCCAGGGCCCTTCTATCCTTCCTTGGCCCCATCCCCTGGGACTCCCAGCTCCTTCAGGAGGCCCGCTTCAAGACCAGGACATCAGGGAGGACGGTAGCTCCTCGCCATTCCTGCAGGGACTCTGGCCGTCTCCCTCCTCCTTGTGCCTCGTGCCTTCCTCCTCCACCCTGCTCCCGTGGTGTGGGGAACCACATTCACTCACTTCCCTTTTCCCCTGGACCCTGAACCTTGGAGACAGAACATTTGCATCTATTTTTGACTCTAGGACTGGGAGGAAAGAGTGAATGGTCAGGGGCTCTGGGAGGAAAGGGGAACCGCTTACAGAAACCTCAAACAGGAGGGCTTGTGTCCCTAAAGCATGCCTTGGAATTAGAGTCCCTTGGAGGTGGTTGGGACCTCTGGACTCTAGGCCCCCACCCCAGGGAACATTCTTCATGGGGAAGCGCTTCCACCCACAGAAGCATCCCTGCTCCGTTCAGGGACCCTCCCAGCCCTCTTCTGGTTTGGTGGGGTGTCAGGGGGATGGAGCAAGAGGAGCTATCTGCCACCTTTCCTCCGCCCCAGGCCTGCAAGCCACATAAGGACAGAGACCGTGTCTCATCTCAGTGTCGTCTCTGCCCCAGCCCTACCCTACATCTGTCTAGAGCCCTATGAGGACATCCTAGGCTCGCCAAATCTCAGCTCTGCCCTCAGCCAGAGGGGACCTCAGAAGCCGTGGAATCTGGCCCCTCCACAATATCTCTGACAAGCGGCCACATAACCTCTGAAGATCTCCAGCTGTGGGCACTTCTCTACCTCTGCAGGCAGCCCACTTCCCTGCAGAACACCTGTCACCATTACGATGTTTTTCTTTGTGTCTAGCCCTCCAGGGCCCTCCCTAGCTTTGTCTTCTTCAGGGCAAACATCCCCACATGGAGCCTCACATGATCTCAAGCATCTCACCTATCACCATCCTTCCCACACGTGACCCCTAGAACTGAACAAGGTGCCAGATGCAGGGCAGGGGCCAGTGGGGCCAGCCAGTGCCTCCTTCCTAGAAACTCACCCTGCCCCCGATGCAGCCCAAGATAACAGCCTTCTTTGGTGGCCACATCACACTGGGGACTTTGACAAAGCTTGCTGTCCTCTAAGACCCCCAATTTTCTTCACGAAGCTGTTGTGAAGGAGAAAACCAACCCCAAGAAACATGCAAACACCCTCCCATAATGGTGAGAATGTTCTGACTTCACAGCTTTAGAGAACGTTGAGCGGTGACCATCACTGAGGTCACGTGACCTTACCAGCGTCCCTGTGAAGTTGGTGCTCGGGGCAGCAGCCGAGACCCAGGCTGCCCCCAAGGCCTGGAGAGAGACAGGCTTTTCACCTGCTCCTTCATTCAGTCAGCCACTTTCATTCAATGCCCCTCCTTTCATGAGATTCCAGCCCAGCCCTGTCTCCTCCAAGCTGGCCCAGTTCTCTCCGGTGACTAAAAGTTTCTGCCGTGATCCCGTTCTTTCCTTTTGCTTCTGAATCTGACCCTGAACAGGAGTGAGCTCAGGCACCCCTTCTGGGAGGGGCACCCTCCCTCCCTCACACAGAGCTTCTCTCAGGGTGATTTTGTGTCTCTCTATAGAACAGAGCTGGGGAAGGGGCTGAGGAAGGTGGACATATAGACACATACACATCCCCGCCTCCCATGCTAAGGGTACCCCTGGCACCGTGCCAAGTACTGGGGATGCAAAGAAAGGCAAAAACAGGGGTCCTGCCTTCAAGGAGCTTATAGCCTAATAGGGGAAAACATGTAAATAACTGTACACAAACAAGCAGAGAAAGTAGATGGAGGTAATCTGAAGGGGGAGGGAGCTGGGGAAGGCTTCCTGTAGGAGGTGGGATTTTAGTTGGGACCTAAAGGAAGCCAGGAGGCGGAGGGATGGCCGAAGAGAAAGCTTGAGCCCAGAGATTAAAGGTCTTGTTTGTGCAATAGCCACAAGGCCAGGACCCTGGAGAGCGGAGTGTGTGATGGGGAGGGAGGGGTAAGAAGACTGACAAGGTGTGGGTGAGGGAGAGCTTCTGAAGCAATACCAAGGAGAGAGTTTGGTACTGTGTCCTGGAGGAGGGAGCGGGCCACTGGCGATTAAGGAAGAGAGAGACCTGGTCAGACGTGTGCTTTAGGAAAATCACCTTGGTGGCTGAGTGCAGCATGGACTGGAGAGCGAGACCAGAGGCAGGCAGACCCCACCCCCCGAGCTGCTATTGCCACAGTACTGAGGGTGGGGGCAGGGTCAGAGGAGAGAAAGGGGCGTGTCTGAGACGTGGCACTGAGGGCACAAATGAAGGGTTGGGTCGAGGGCCGGAGATGACACCAGGGCTGGGAACCTGGGGAACCCCGCTCCCAGACACCGCCCCTCCCGGAGAGCCAGTCCTTACTAAAAAGGCTAAGAAAAGAGACCACTTCCACAAAACCCACCGAGGGAACACGGTGCTCCACACCTGCAGCCCCCCTCCTCCCCTTCCAGCCTCTCAGCATCAGTCTCCAGGGTCTTGGGGCGTCTCTCCGTTGACCTTGCTTCGGTCTCTGTGCGCATCGGGTTCCCAATGGTCTCTCCTCACTCTTCTGGGGCCCCTCACATTCCTCATTTCGGACGGTCCAGTCTTCACCATCCCCTGGTCCTCATTCCATGGGCAGGCGTGGAGTCCTTCCTTGGGGACCGTTCCTATCTGAGGGATCTTGGTCAAAGGGCACTCGCTTGGGTCGTGCAGGCTACTCCTTGGAGGTTCCTTGTCTTGGGGCCCTCCTGCCTTTCCCGGGGTGAGAAAAGCCTATTTTTCCTCTTTCCTGGTCGCTGTCTTGTTGCCCCAGCAGGTCAGCTTCCCCTGAAGCCTGTCTGGGCCGCTCGTCTTTGATGTGATTCATTAGCATTTCCTACAATTGTGGAGCATTCGCCTTCTTGGGGGGAATGTTTGCCCCCTCTCCTCCGACCATCCGTCCACCAGAGGATGAAAGAACAAACCTTGACCACCCCAAACCAGGAGCTTTCAGCAAGAAGAACTGTTTCCACTTTTGTGGCGAGGGGTAATACACCTGCAGGCTCCTCTTCTCTGGGTTGGGTAATGTCACAGCTGCCCCTCCTCCTTGATAGGTCAGGAGGCCCCTGAGGCCTGTGCCATTGATTGGGAGGCCATTTCCCTTCTGTCCCCAATAGCTTCTCTGTTGGTGTGTCTGCTGGTATTCAAGGTTTTTTCCCTCTTGAGATCTCTGGTCATTTCTATCTTTTCCCCTTACATTCCCCTGTGGCTAACCCGACTCCCTTAATGGTGGTTTCCCTTGCAGCTGGCCCCCAAAGCTATCTCAGACACCTCATTTCACTGGCAAGTGACATCTGGGGAGATAGAAGTGGCCCCAGGTGGATGCCATTCCCTTGTGCTTCAGGCCCGGTGGATCCACACACACACACACACACACGCTGGTGTCCTGCCCTAGCTCCCTCGGTTGCTCAGTTCTCAAGCAATGGGCTGAGAAGCCTCCTCTATAGATTGCTGCACCCAATTAGAGAGTGAGAGCTCCTTGAGAGCAGGGACTATGTTGCTTTTCTATTTCCTGGGTATGTCTCTTACCCTCTCTGGGACTCAGTTTCCCTCTTTGCATAGTGAGGATTTTAGACCAGATAATCTAAAAGTCCCTTCCAGCCCCAAGTCCAGTGAAGGCATGAGGCTAAGGAGGTGCTCAGGGAGCATCAAACTATTAAGTGGAAGGGAGAAATGCACAATTAAATAGCAAATCTACCCCAGAAAGATGCAGAACCCTGAGGGAAAAGTCTGGCTCTGACCTCAGACCCATCGTGCCTTGGTCTGAATTGCTGAAATAAATGATGCTGGAGATCACAGGACCAAGGTGGTATCTCCCAGGCACTCCACTGGAGACCTCCTAAGGTGGGAATCCCCAGGAACTCCACTGGAGTCCACTCTGGTCCTTTCCTCCGAAATCCACCAGCATCAAACCTCCAGGCCACCATCTTGCATTTCCCTTGTGCTTCAGTAGGGACTCCACCACAGAGCCTTCCAAATTCCTCCAAGGCAGAAAAAGATTCTAGAGCTAGAGCTTTTGCCATGGGCCATCCCATTTGACCCTCACAGTCCACCCGGGAGCAAGATGTTATTATGACAGATGAGAGACCTGAGGCCGAGGGGGTCGAGTGACTAGCCCCAGATCACGCAGAGAGAGAAAATGTCAGGGCAAAAGCTCCAGCTCCTACTGCAGCTCCTCCTGCCCCACCCTGCCCTGCCACCAACTGGGTGGGGGTGGGGGAGGGGCTGGGAAGAGCCCGGGAGCCTGGGAAACTGGGAGGAGGCGGTCCTTTCCACGAAACTTGCCCAGTCTGTTGTCTCTCAGTAAATGAGGAGACCACTTTTTTAATCAAGAGGTCAGCCACCAGAATATTTTTCTTCAAAAATCATGCTCTTGGCGACAACAGGAAGCCAATCCAAATGTTCTGTTATGAGGATTTTGGTCAGTGAAGAAAAGATGTTTCTTTCTGCCCACTGGAGGAAAAACTCACATTTTCCACATCATGTTTGTTTTCCACCTTCCTAAAACCTGGAGAAAGTGTGTGCCTCACCATTCTGTGCAGCGTCAATGGGTGAATGCCGCTGGACTGAGAGGCGCCATTCAAGAGAAACCAGTTGCCATATGATACTGGTCAAGTCCCTTCCTCTCTCTAGGCAGCCTCGGTTTCCTTTACTGCATAATGAAGGGATGGGGCACAACCATCTCCAAAGCCCCTTCCGTGAATAGTCTAGGCCAACGCACAATCATCTCCTAAACTGTGAATTTCTAAGGCCAAGAGAACCATAGTGTCTAGGCCAAAGCTGAGCCATCAGCAGTCAGTGTGGCAGAATCCAAAGACCATTAGGGCCTCTCCGGGCCTTCTGAGGCTAGAAAAAGAAAACTCTGACTTGGGAGAGTGAGCAGAGGGGTCTTCCCTGGACCAGGGAGGAAGTGCCTACAAGAACTGTGGGGGTGGGGAGTGGACTCAGGTACAAACTCCAAAGGTGACTCCTGAAACCCTCTGGAGGCCCACCGCCTCTATGCCGTGTAGCCAGCCCCCCCAAAGTCTGCTCAGAATGTCAGGAACAGGATGAAAATGCACACAACTACCTCATCAGACTGAATGCAGAGCAGTGCTGGGGTTTTCTTGTTTTTTTACTTTTAAAAAATGTATAGCAAGTCTCAGCAGCCAGAAAACCAAAGACGTGCTTGATTTTTAAAGCGAGCATCTTAATGGGCAGCATTGGCTCTGCTTCAAGAGCAGAAAAATGAGTATTTTTCCCCTAAGGCTGTTGCCATGGGGATGTCATAACCTGGAGAAGGGCTGGTAGGCTGTTTCTATGTCTATGCACCATGTTTGGACCTGGCCCAAAGCTGCTCTTGGGGCCCACGTGGACTCCTCAGAATTCAGGACAAGCCTTTCAAATACTTTCAAATACTACCCCATTGAAGGCTCTGCTCAGGGCTGGCTTGCTAATGGGGACCAGGGGTCAGCCACTGATATTCTGCTCTCTTGAGGATTCATATGCCCACCCCCAGAATAGACAAGTGCTTGTTTGACTTCCAAAAGAGAAGGAGATGGTGGAATTCAAGGAGTGGGGGGACAAAAAAGTCAGAGGTCCACTGTGACCCTAGGCTACAAGGACTAAAAGTTAGGGATTCCTTGGCCAGTCAGCACTTTCTTCAGTATTGACTGTGTTTACTATTCCTCAGTATTCCTGAGCATTGACCAAACATGCTGGGAATCTGGTCCTTCTCTGGGAATGAGATTTCCAGAAGGAATAACCAAGAGTGAAAGTATTTCAGGCATGGGGAGACAGAGTATGCAAAGGTACAGAGGTGAGAAATGGAGTGCTGAAGGGAAGCAACATGCAATAATCCTATAAATGGACAGTAGAGATGGGTTGGAAAGGGCTTTTGATGCTAAACAAGTCAGCGTGCACTTGTTAAGTGCCTAGATGTGCTGGGCACCATGCTAGGCTGAAGAAGCTTCTGTTTTATCCTAGGAGCCACAGGGAACCATCAAAGATTTGGAGGCAAGTGAGTGACAGGTCCAGATCTGTACTATCATATGGTTTCCAGGAATGCATTGGAATCAGAAGGGAAGATCACCAATACTTAATCTCTAAATATGACTACATTGACTTTTTTCTTCCGGCAAAGCTAATTAAGAAAGAAATCAAATCCCTTTTTGTTTTGTATTTCCTCTCTGCTAAAATCCTCTTCCAGTGTCTCAACATGGGGTACAGGAGACCCAAAGGTCTTGAAGACTCTGGCTGATCCTTCTAAGCCGGCAAGGGAGAAGGCCCAAAGAGAAACACAATGGCTGGGGACTGAGAATCCCCTAGCTGGGGATTGAAAGCAGTGGATATTTTAACCCCAACAATTCACATAGAAAGCCCTCCTGGGGCACAGAAGGACCTCTGTCTGGATAAATCAATGGAGGATGGGTCAGGACGCTGGGACCTGCCTGTAAAGACCACAGTGGCTGGACTCCCCAGAATCTCTGTGGCTTTGACCTGGAAATTTTGGCTGTGCTGTCTGGGGACCAAGTATACAGCTGCATAGATTATGATGAAAGAACTGCAGGCCTTGTACCAGAGGCAAAAAGCAGCTGCTTGGGAGATGTACTAAGGAAATATCTGTTCTGATTAGCACCATCAGACCCCGCTGTGCACTAGGACATAACGTGATAACTGCACCAAGGGAGAATTTTATCGAATTTCTAAGATTCATCCTGGAGAACTGCTGGCCAGTGACCCCTGCGGAAGATTTCTAGAATAAAGTTTCTAGTGGTGAGCCAACCAGCCCTCCCCCAACTTTATCTTGTCCCAGCCATAAAATGGGACTTTCAGTGTCTTTAGAGGAGATTGGGAAGGAGTGGGGAAGGCTTTTAGCTCCCTTTCTTCTGTGTCTTCCCTTCTCTTTAGGGCCATTCAACTGGGTCTTGGAACCCTCCTCCCCACCCCCAACACTAGACATTCCCTTACTCTCCTCTCCCAGAGGTTGGCTAGACCAGCAGCCTCACTCTAGGTCCCAGAAACAGAAGTCTGGCTTTCCTTGTAAGAAATTCAGTCTGCCCCAATACAAGATGGTGAAGGTGGAAGGAAACACGTTTGCAATTCAGTCAAGGCCCAGAGGCTACAAAGACAAAATGGAACTATCTTTGGCATCAAAAAGCTTACATCGTACTGGAGGGGATACAGCATGCACACAGATAATATGAAGCTGGAAAGAGCCAATGCGAAGGGGAGCCAGAGAAGGTCTCATGGAGGACGTGGCCTGTGAGCCAAGCCTTGAAGGAAGAAGGGTTCTGAGAAGGGAGCTGAGCTGCACACATTTTCCAGTCATGGAGGACAGGCTTGCAAAAGCATAGAAGTGAGAAATCAGCTTTCAAGTTCAGAGAGCAGCGAGTTGGGGAGAATAGCCAGAATGTGGCTGGAGCTAGGGTTGGGTTAGAGCAAAGTTGCAAAGAACCTTAAACTCCAAGCTGAGCAGTTTGGACTTCCTCCTACAGGCCAGAAGGAGGCCACTAGTGATTATCGAGTGTGAGAGTGACCTATACTGCAGGAAGATCCCTTTGGACGCTGAGTGGAAAGGCAGTCTGAAGTGGGCAAAGATTCGAGGCAGGGAGAACAACCAGGGGCTGTGGTAGTCATCCAAACAGGAGGTGATGAAGGCCCAAAGAAAAATGGCAGCTGAATGAGTGGAGAGGAAGGGACCTCCCTAGCCAGAACGACAGAGCCAGAGACAAGGGCTGACCATCCAGGCCCCAGCCCCACCCCAGGCTAGACTCAATGTGAACCTCTGTGCCAGGCTGCTCACCTTCCAAAATTGTCCCGTAGCGCACATCATGGAGCACCAGGGCTCGTCCCCAAGTGTTCCTTCAGCCCAAATTTAATAACTCAGACAGCTGCTCTTAGGCCCTCAGGCTAGGAAGAGTTTGTGCTACTTCCAAGAAAAAGCCATTGCTCCTGTCCTTACCTGCTCTCCCGTCCTCTCCTTCCCCGTCGGTCAGCTTCAGGAGTGGGTGCTCTCCTGTCCTGCCTGCATTGCTCCAAGTGCCTAAGAAGAGAACTGGCCCAGTGATCACGACCAAGGCTGGATCCACCTCCTGCAGACTGAGCTCATCCTGAGTGGGCTTGGGCCAGACTGAGGGGGCTCCCCGCTCCCTCACTCAGTCATTCCTCCCACAGAACCTCAGTGAATGGCTGAGTGAAGGGATCCAGGCTGATGCTCGAGGGATCGGGGTGGGGGGAGCCCCAGAATCCCTGCTCTGGTCTGTGGAGCCGGGAAAGGACATGGGAGAGTCTAGAACTACCTGTGGGTCAGTCTGGTACCATTCCACCACCCTCCCGCGGAGGATCAGGCCTGTCCCCTCACCATCCTCGCCCCTCCCTCTGCCTGCCTTGACAGGTATCCACCCCAGGAAGAGGAAGGGCCATAAGGAATTCAGTCAGACCTCAAGGATAAGCCAAAGAGAATAAAATATGTCTTCTTCCTGTCAGTTCTCCACCGACATTATTTTCTTACAGCATCCTAATCTGACTTCATGTAAAATCTTGCCAAACCCCCAGCTGCACTCCTCAGCAGCAGCAAAACTCATTGGAGGCAGTGTGGTTCAGTGGCTGGGACATCGGCCTCAGAGGCAGGTCCAATCCCACCTCAGACATTAGCTGGCCTTGTGACCCTGGACAAGTCCCTTAACCTCTCTGTGCCTCAGTTTCCTGACCTGCAAAATAGAGGGAGGAGAAATTCTAAGGCCCCATCCATCTCATTGGGGCAGCCCACTGTGTGGAGGAATGTTTACAAATGCCCTATGGAAAACCTTGTCTGAGGCCATTCTTAAATGAAAAATGCCAGCTATTAACAGCCATTGGAAAAAAAAATGCTCCAAATCTCTAATAATTAGGGAAATTAACTTTATAACAGCTGTGAAGTTCCAGCATGCACTCACCCGACTTGCAAAGACGACAGAAGAGAGAAATGAGAGTTGTTAGAGGGGCTGGTGGAGGACGGGAGTGCCATTACATGGTTGGTGTAGCTGTGATTTGATCTGGCCATTCTGGAAAGCAGTTTGGAACGATACCTTCAAATCACTGCGCTACACCTGCCTTGTGACTCAGAGACTCCAATGAGGCAGGTGCCCCCATGAAGTCAGGGACCGTGGGAAAGGACCTGCGTGGACAAGAATAGTTAGAGCAGTCCTGTTTGTTGTAGCAAAGACTCAGAACCCAGAGAGGTGCCCATCGACCGGGGAAAGGCTGAACAAGGACATGGATGGGATTGAGTTATTGCACAATAAGAAATTAGGCACATCATGGACTTGGGGAAACAAAGAAAGACCCGCCTGGATTTGTGCAGAGCACACGTGTGGCAGGACCAGAAGTGGCCAAAGAGTCTGACGATAAAACTCAAGAGGAGAGGCCCCTCAGAGGTTTCGCAACTCAGCGGAGCACAGACCAGTTGTGACTTCCAAGCCCTGGGGAGTAGAGATACACCCGCTCCCAGGCTGGGCAGAGGAGAGGCGCCCAGAGGCACCGAACCAGTCCTGAGTTCTCAGACTTGGCCGGGGCTGGGCGGTTTGGGCTGACTGCGGATATTTGTCACGCCCCTGGGGGGGGCAGGGTGTGGCTCGTGCCTGGCTCTCCACGCAGCGGAAAAGCATTATGGTATCTCAAACATCGCCTAACGGACCCTGCACGGGCGGTCACACGGACATGCAGCGCTAGGTCTTCAGTAAAGCATCCCATTTGTGAGGCCTTTCTCCTCGGTCTGGCGCTCTTGTTCTCCCACTGCTTAGACGCCACTCCTTATCAGTGAAGAGAACATGGGTGTGACCCCAAACGCCAGTCCGAGGGGAGTGGGGTGCGCACGGCTTGGGCAAGAGCTACGGAAGGCAAGGCCTTCCTTCTTTCCTTGAGTCACACGTAAGCAACAGGACACACTAAAATATGCCATGCCTCCCACATGCATGCACACCCATGCACACGTGCATACACACGTACACACTCGATCCACTGTGCCGCCTCACTACATCCATGGATATACTTAACTCAAGTAGAAGACAGAATGGGAAACACACGCAGGCTGCAATATGTTGCTCATGAGCAGTGCCCATGACAGTAGGCAGGGTCCTCGAGGGAGGCCCCCCACTGGCCCCTCAGCCTGGGGGTGCACCCTCCTCCATGCTCGTGAAGAGCCTGGCAGGATGGACAGGCCTGGATGGGCTGCACCATCTAGGTTATCGGGTGGAACATTCACCTCACCGAGATGTAGAACCGCTGGGATATTTCGGTACAACGGATGAATTTCTTGTTTAGAGGTAGGGAGGCATGACAAGTAGGCTGAGAACTGCTATTCCTCCAGCTGTAATCTGCACCTGCGGAGGGGGTGGTCACCTCAGTGGTGAGTTCTCAGGTGTGTGGAAGGACTGGCTCTGTCCCCTCTGTGAACTGCCCTGGGTCACCACCACTGGTGATTCTCCCCCACGTGATGTGCATGTATGTGTGGGCATGTTAGGAGGACCAGGAAGATATCTCCACTGGCCTCACGTCCTGAGCTCAGCTGTGGGGACCTGCCTCGTCGGTGGTCCCGGGTCTGAGCAGAAAGGATGCTGTCTGCAGAGCTGACAGACTTTCAGACACACATTATTCTTTTGGCTCCCATGCAAAGTAAATAAACCAAGCAAATGACAGGTCGGACAGGAAGGGACACTGAGCTTGTCCAGCTGCCTGAGGCAAGATATGATTAGCTGGAGATGTGACCTGTGTGTCTTCTTCCCCACTCCCCGATAAACTGGCCCACAACGAGGATTTAATTTACCAAAGAGTAACGAAGCCCCTGCTGTGTGTCGCTGGCAGCTCCCCCAGAGGACGGAGGGAGTGAATCCCCCCACTTTGGTTCCCCCGAGGGACACCTGAGTGCTTGGGTCCTCACATCTCACCTGCCCAGGTGAGGCCCAGGGTCCAGGAAGGGCTGGGGGGAAGGGAATATGCTGCTGGTTTGGGGAAGGGGAGATCAGGCGATGTAGCCAGCTGGTTCCTTGGGCAGACGAGGGTCAGAACCAAGCAGGGGTAGGTAGGCCCAGACAGAGCGCCAGATGGATGAGAGACACCTAGGACCAAAAGGGGCTGAAGAGAAGCCAGTTCGAACAGAGCCAGGACAAGAGTGAGGTGAAAGAGCAGGTCCAGCGCTCAGGCTGCAGCCATTGGGAACTGAACAGGGAACGAGGGGTCCTGGCAGACCAGGAGTTCCCTCAGGGTGGGATGCTGGCCGGCCATCTGTCCGCTAAGACCCGAGGGGAGCCAGGCCCACTGCCCCTTCCTGGACAGGCAGGAGACGAATGGGACGTGTGGAGAAGCACCACCTATATGGGTCTGTGCAAATCCAAACAAAGTGGTGACAGTCCAGGGCTCCCTCCCACCCAACCCTGGGCCCCCCAGAAGGCTGCTGAAGCAAGGCAGAGCCAGGAACCCTGGAGCTGGGAGCAGGAGGTGCTTCTCCAATGGATATCTCAGACAGGCGAGGCTGCCCAAGGGTGGCAGCAGGCCTCTCTGGACAGCTGGCCCCCCTGCAGGACAGCCCTGGAGGGCCTCGGGCCTCCTGCCACCTTCCTTGGAGGTACTGAGGGCCTTCTCCGTGAGTCACAGCCTAGACGCCCCTGAGCCAGCATGTGGCACGAGCCTGCTGGCCACCCAGTCCACACTCAGTCCCCAGACCAGGACCAGAGAGCAGTGGCCGGCTTCCTGTTCTCGCGCTTCCTGGGTAACCAGAGAGGTCATTCACCTTGGGCCACGTGGACACTCACTGGGTGCTCGTGGTCACAAGAAAACAACCAGTAGGCCACGTGGCCTCCCTCTGACTCATGGAAAACTTCCCTTTTGTTCTGAGGCTCCTCTTAAGGCTCACTCTTCCTCAATTATTCAAGGGGCTCTCTCGCCAGGGTTCAATTAGGCTGCAGAACCAGCCAGAAAACATTGAGTCCTCATCCTTGCCCCAGCATGACCCTTTCAGAGGGCTGGGGAGGGGTCCAAGAGGGAGGAGGCCCTGGCGGGGGGGGGGGACCGCCATCACCTCCGTCCCTGGGCTCACTGGCCCTCTGGAACCGCCCTTGTGTTTACCAGCACATCCCTGAGGGCCCTGCCCATGAGGGTGAGTAGCTGGGATGGATGGGGGCTGTGGGCAAGGCTATGACCAAGCTGGGCACAAGGCAAAGAGCTGCTGCCTTAGGGTCAGTCTGAAGTGTTGGTTGTTGGTGGTAGGAGCTCAGATTTCCTGGAGGGTTTGGGTCAGGGATGGCCCTGTGAGGAGCATCTCCCCTGCTGGCTGGGCACTGGGGCCATCCTGGGAGGGGCCCAGCTGGTTGGAGGCACATCCCAGTGTCCTGAGGTGCCAGAGCAGACAGCAAGGGACCAAGCCTGCGGGTCAGTCCCAGAGCACAGACACAGGACCTGCCAGGAGCGTGGCCAAGGCCAGCCCTCAACTTCTTGAGCGGGTGCCCTCAGCCCCTTAGATGCCCAGGCAGCCCCAGGCAAAGCAGATAGAGGCTCTGATTTGAAATGGTCCTTCCATAGGACTGGTGATGAGTGGACCTCTCAGAAGCGCAGCTGGTGCCTCGGGAGAAATGGGGCAGTCAGCACCGCTCCCTTACATGACCAGTGGTTAAACACCTACTGTGTATAAGACACTGGGCTGGGTGCCAGAGATGGCTGTTCCAGTATCAACACACCAGAGTGGGCCAGCGATCTCTTCTGTGGCGACAATCCCTCCAGCAATGCAGATTGCAGCCCCTGCTCCCTGTGCATCCTTGTCTACTGGGGGCAGGGGGAGGTGCCCTTGGCCCCCAAGGAAGCCTAGGCCCCTCCTGTCTGGGGCTCAGACTTTGGAACCGCTAAGTCAGATTCCCAGGATTAGGAACGCTTGCTTAGCTCTCTGAATTCCGCCTCCTTTAATGCCTCCAGTTTGTGTGATAACTTTTCTGTTCCCCTGATTGGAAAGGCAAACGAGAAAAGCTGGTGGCCCACAGGTGCGCTGGGCAGTGGAAATCCGGGAACAGCAGGCTTTCCCTTCCCAAGACAGACAAAGGCCCCGAGCCCAGCTCAGCCTGAGAGCCTGCTGAGCAGTGGCCACTGCTGGGAACCCATCTGTGGAATGGCCTCTCTCTGCTCTGCTCTAATTGCTGGCACTGGCGGCATCCAGCTTATTCTTTCCATCCCAAATGTGATTAAGAGCGCTCATCCTCAGCTCCCAGCGTCCTCTGAGGGGCTCGAGCCACGGCTCTGGGAAGCTGGAAACTGTCCCGCCATCGATCCATCCACCCCAATGTGGGCAGTGCATACGAGGTAACGCGGCCACAGTGCTCGTATTTCAGGCAAGGGACCCTCCCCTCGTTGAGGCTCGTGGGCCCTGACGTGGCGGGGCCGGCCGCTGGACTGAGCTCTTCTGTAGCAGTCACCCAGATGGCAAATACTGCTGCCCGGCTCCCTCTCCGGCTCACCTTGCCCCTTCCACGTGCGAAGAGCAGCTGAGCCCACGTGGTCCTTCGTGATCTGTCTGGCGATGCTCATGGGACAGAGGTAGGCATGCGGGAGCCAGCAGCTGTGTGTGGCGGTGTCCCGAGGAAGCTGGGACCGGGCCCTCCCGGGCAGCTCCTCCAGCTCGGCTGGGGCTGATCTCCTGCCCGTCACGAGGACGGCCCTGCTGACCGGCAGAATGATGAGGAAGGGGAGGAGAAGGGAAGCTGGAAGGGACCCCAGAGGCTTCCAGCCCTCAGCACAGGCCAGAGGGCGAATAAGGAGGAAGCAAGACCAGAAGCTGCCCGGCTGGCTGACCGCGGGCTAACCATGTCGGGCATGCCCGCCAGGGCCTCGGTTCCTCTTTGTGCAAACTTGTCCCCGTTTTGCAGGTGTTTGTGAGTCTCAGATGAAGTCGCAGCAGGGTTAGTGCCCTCTGGGAACATTGTCTATCCCTGTGATTTCCACACTGATATTTTCCCAGGGGAGGTCTGCGACTGCATATCAGGGAACAGCCTGACCTCTGGGGAATCCAGACCTTGACAGACCCCCCGGGGGAGCAAGGTGCGCCACAGAAGGCCAGAGAGCGGGACGGGCTGGAAGAAGGGTAATTCTTTGGAGGGCGTGGTTGAGACGCTGTTGGCACCAGGCTTGGGAGGGTTAACCAGAGATGCCCTGGTACTCAGGGGGCACAAGGAGGACCCGCCGGGGGGGCCTTAGAACATTTCAGGGTTTTCAAAGGACATTACATCACATATGGTTAGGTTTGTAGACACATCCTGACCCTGTGGGCTCCTGGTATGTAGAATTTCTTTGAAGAAGAGAGCCGTCTTCTTCTGCCCTGGAAGAGGCTTGGAGCTGGCAGGACAGGAGGGTGGAGGGCCAGGGCTTAGAGACGGAGGATGCCCTCACCAGTCACCGTCGCCATTTTACAGCCCAGGCTCAGACAGGTTGTGACCCCCATGGTCACACAGAGAGGAAGCGTGTGAAGCAAGATTCCGACTCAGGTTTTCCTGACTCCAAGGCCAGGGTTTGATCTGTCCACTGAACTATGTATTCTGCCCCTTCCCTCACCCCCACACCTGGATCCTGAGTCCAACTGAGACCAAGGTTTAAAGCAAAAATCAGGGCGTCACCACCACTGAGCCAGTGGCTGAACAGGATTGCTGGACAGAGTCTTGGGAAGGGGCAGAAGACAGCCAAAGAGTCTGGGGTCACTGGCCCAGAGAAGCCAGGAGAGGGGTGGGTGAGCAAAGAAGCAGTGAGAGAGGGAGGCTGAGAACTAAGGGGACAGGGAGCGGAGAGAGGAGGGGGAAGAGAGGGAGGAGGGGGGAGGGGGGAGGAGAAAGGACGAGGGAGAGAAGGGGGAGGAGGAGGAGAAGGAGGGGGAGGAGGAGGTCCAGGGCTGAGCAGGGAGCAAACTTTACAGGCCTGACAGAAAGCCTCCCCTCACTGGTGCCAGGAATGGAAGCTCAGGGGATCAGGGTAGAGGAGAGGGCCAGCAGTGTGGACAAGCTGCTTCTCAGTGACAAGACCGAAGGAAAGGAAGCAATTGAAGCCTGGGAAAAGGGCTTTCCCTGGGGCCACAGCTAGTCAGGGGCAGGAGATGCCCTCGCCTTCCCCGGGCCCAGCTGCCTCCCTCAGTCAGATTCCGGGCTGTTCTGAGGAAGAGCCAGAGAAAGGGCCCCAGGCACAAAAGCCCTCCTGGCCACTCCTGTCTGTCTCTGGGTCTTCAGCCACACCCTTTCCTTTCTCGGTGTCTCAGCTTCCTCATCTGTTAAATGAGAGTAAGACAGATCACTCCAGAAAATTCCCGACAGTGGGACTGTGCACTGCTGAGGACGCCCAATCTGTGATCATCAAAAGAACAGGCAGAATCCTGAATCCTCGAAGGACTGAGGCTGATGGTACAGCAATACTTCCCAAGAGATCTTTGGTTTCATTCATACCAGTAGTCCCAAGGGGCAGCTAGGTGGCGCAGTGGATAGAGCTCCAGCCTTGGAGTCAGGAGGACCTGAGTTCAAATCCGGCCTCAGACACTTGACACTAGCTGTGTGACCTTGGGCAAGTCATTTAACCCCAACTGCCTCATCAAAAAGGGAAAAAGGTCATACCAGTAGTCCTTCTCCAAAGCCCCTCTCTGGCCTTAGGGACTTGGACTACATATGTAACTGGAACCAACCTTCCAGGAATGAGCTCTCCAAACCTAGGCAAGCTGGTCCTCAAAAAAAGACAACACAATCTCATGTTGTGGCTGTATTTGAGACCTGTCCAGCTCAGTAGGATCTGTCAGACATACATGGATGGATGGATGGATGGATGGATGATGGCTAGATGGATGATGGATAGATGGATGGATGGATGGATGGATGGATGGATGGATAGATGGAAGGATGGTTGGATGGATGGTGCTATAGAAAGTGCTATATATACAGTGCTATAAGTGCTATAAAAGAAAGTGGTATAGAAAGAACAACCAGAAAACAAGATGGCCCCTGCCCTCAAGGAGCTTACCTTCTAAGGGAACTAGGCGGAAGAGGGAACACAGCTGCTGGTGTGGGAAAAGCAGCCTGGAGAGCGAGCTAAAGGCGAAGGGTGCACGCATGCGCTTGTCTTTTGCAGTACTCTTAAATTCTAGTCCTTCCTTAAGGTCAAAAAGCAGAAACACAGCCTTAAAGATTTTGCTTCCTGTTTTGCTGGACACAGCCCAAATCTAGGAATTGGCTGAATATTGATTGGCAGGCCAGCAACAGTAAGTAATAGCCATTTGCCGGTGAAAGAGTGAATCAATTCTGGTTGTGGTGAAGGCCATTTATCAGACCACCATTGTCACCCAGTGAGTCTCTGGGGCCTATCACAATCTATTACCATTGATTACAAAATCAAAACATTTGTTAGCTGGACAGGGAGCTTTGTGGGTGAGGGTGATGGGAGCTGTGCATTGGCCTTTTCTACCATTGGCCAGTCACTCTCCAAACACATTGCCTCCTCTATATTCCCCAGGGCATTTCTCCTTAAAAACAGAGCTTGGAGGCTCTCTGCTCCAGCCCTGTCTTCTGCAGATGAGGAAACAAAGTCCAGAGAGAAGGGCTTTGTCCAGTCAGAGTCCTGGAGGCCTTGACATCTGAGATTAGCTGAGGTGCTGGGAGTGCTTAGTCTTAGAAGAGAAGGCTGGGAAGGACAGGAGACTGTCTTCAAGTACTGGAGGGTCGTCAGTTGTATGGGGGAGGGGTCAGCCTTGCTCTGCTTGGCCCCAAAGGGCAAAACCAGGAGCAGGGGTGAAGGGGGGGAAGAGACGGAAAGCCTGGTTTAGACTTGACACCAGAAAGAGCTTCCTAAGCACTGGAGCTGCCTGCAGCGGTCATCCTCCTTTGCTTGTGGTCTGGAGCAAAGGCCAGCCGTCCCTGAGATTTGGACTGGATGCTGCTGCCCCTATCTGCACAATAGAAGATTTTGGGGTTCCATGAAGGTCACCCAGTTTCATGAAAGATCCGTGAGCTCTCCTCTCTCCTGCACTGCCTCACATTTAGAAAGCCCTTCCTAGAGGGCTTTTGGGACTTCCGGGAGCCAAGATGTCAGAGTAAGCAGTAAGTGGCTGTCATCTTCCCTTATTGACCTTGAAATACCCAGAGTATATTGCCCCAGGAAAAATCCTGGAATAGTGGAGCCAGCAGAAAGATGAGATACAACAGTCTTTTAGCTTGGGGGGGGGGGGATTAACAGAAAAGGTCTCTCTTGCTGTTGCTGAAGGGGATCAGTATAGGATGGGAGGAGTGCTGGCAAGCCCCACTTCAGCAAACCAGCTGGAGATCCTGAGCCCCAGGGTGGTGGAGCAGACAAGCATCAACACCAGACACACAACAACCACCGCCACCAGCTCCAGCTCAGCACCAGGTAAACACCAGATGCCTACCAACATCTGAGGCCCTAGCACACAGAACCAGTAAGCAGGACCCTAGCCCCAGCACAAGAAGCCTGTGCCCCGGAAGCAAACCAAGTTTAAAAGCCAAGAAAAAGGCAAACATGAGCAAGAAGCAACAAAGAAAAATAATGACCAAAGAAAAGTATCTTGGTGACAAGTTCAGGAGAGGACAACATTGTCGATAGACCCAAGTCCAAAACCTCAGAGGGGATTATGAACTGGTCTCAAGCCCAAAAAGCCTTCTTGGAAGAGCTCAAGAAGGATTTTAAAAATCAAATGAGAGAGGTAAAAGATAAATTGAACAATTCCTTTGAAAATACAATTGACAAAATGGAAAAAGAAAACAACTCCTTAAAAAGTAGAACTGGCCAAATAGAAAAGGAGGCACAAAAGCTAACTGAAGAAAACTCATTAAAAATTAGAATGGGGCAGAGGAAGCTAATGACTCTGTGAGACATCAAGAATCAGTCAACCAAAATCAAAAGAAGGGAAAAACTGAACATAAAATACCTCATTGGAAAAGCAACTGACCTGGATAACTTAAGTACTATTGGTCTACCTGAAAGCCATGATGAAAAAAAGAGCCTGGACAGCATCTTCTAAGGAATCATCAAGGAACACTGCCCTCAGATCCTAGAACCAGAGGGTGAAGCAGTCATTGAAAGAATCCACCGATCACCTCCTGAAAGAGATCCCAAAATGAAAATGCCAAGGAATATTGTAGCCAAATTCCAGAATCATCACGTCAAGGAGAAAATACTGCAGGCAGGCAGAAAGAAACAATTCAAATATTGTGGAAGAACCACAGTCAGGATTATACAAGACCTTGCACCTTCTACATTAAAAGATCAAAGGGCTTGGAATATGATATTCCGTAAGGCAAAGGAGCTTGGATTACAACCAAGGATCAACTACCCAGAGAAACTAAGCATTATATTTCAGGAGAGGACTTGGACATTCAGTGAAAGAGGGGACTCCCAGACTTTCCTGATGAAAAGACTAGAAAACCCTTGCTAGGGAGGGGGCCTAAGCCCTCCCTGGGCTCTGTTAATCATGAAGACAACACCAGCCTGAGCCAAGGTTCTCCTTGCCTGTGTGGTCAGATGGGGTGGACCAGGCATGAGGCAGATTTAACCTAGACAGCCATGGGGGTTCCTACATCGCCATTGCCCTGTAATAGAGGGATATTTCCTAGGGTCATCAAATGTACCAAAGTCCACCTGGAAACACTTCTC
Source organism: Vombatus ursinus (assembly GCF_900497805.2). NCBI lineage: Eukaryota > Metazoa > Chordata > Mammalia > Diprotodontia > Vombatidae > Vombatus > Vombatus ursinus. Next base: position 15,336,070 of record NW_020954595.1, on the reverse strand, counting down.
CTCTGCCAGGAAGGACTCATTTTCCCAGGCCCAAAACCTTTAGGGTCTAGACCTGAATAGGGTAAAGTGTGTCTTGCTAATTTGTGACCTCCAGGACTGAGGGCAAGTCAGCTTCCCCACCTGACCAATGCCAGGAGGGCATTTCTCACAGGTAAATTAGGAAGATAAAGTAAGGCAGTGTGAGCTCACTGTGGGTGGGGGCTGTCACCATTGCCTAGAGGTCAGGCCTGCAGGCCACTCCTTTGCACTCATTCATTCATTTACTCATATACCCAACAAACACACTTGAGAACCCCCTCTGTGCCTAGTACAGTTCAAGATGCAGGGAAACGTGAGGGGACACTGTGGCCCCGACCCAAGAAGCTGATGAGTTCAAGGAGCAGATAAGGCAGAGAGCCCAGTCTGGGGATGAGATGTTCCAGAGTCCCCGACACCAGCCTCATGGAGTGCTACAGCCAGCCAGGGCAGCAGGAACTCAAAGGAGGGAAGGCTTCATGGAAGAGGCAGCCTGAGCGAGGCCTGGAAGGATGCTGGAAGACCGTGGGATAAAGAGGAAAGAGGAGGCTGTTGTGGGCACAGGCTTTGAGGCCATCACAGGAGTCAGAAGGGGCCTCTTGCCCTCTGCAGCTGGTCCTGGAGCCTTTTCTGAAAGACTCCAGCCCTGAGGCATCCCTTCTGCTAGGAGAGAGCTCTCCTCCCAGGAGGTTTTCCTTTAGATCCAGCCCAGATCCCCTTCCCTCCTGGCTCTGCCCTCTAGGCCAAACAGAGCAAGGCTGTTCCCTCTTTCAAACATTGGCCTTTGAGATCCTGGAACAGAGACTGAAATCTTCACAGCACCCCCACCGAGCCTTTGCTCCCTTCTCCAAGCCAAACACTCCCAGTTCCTCCAACACGGTCTCCAGGCCCTTCCCCAGCCTGGCTGCCCTTCTCTAGACACTCCAGCTGGAGTCCGGGTGTGGCCTGAACAGGGCATCACCTCCTTGTCACAGGAAGCTCAGTCTCTGTCAGGCAGCCCATGGTCACCACAGCCCACCCCGTTGAGGCTTATGGAGATCAAAGGCCCCAGAGCCCCCAGGTCATTTTTAGATTCACAGCTATAATTCTATTTGTTATTGTTGTGATTCTTTGTGGCCTTGTTGGGGGTTTTCCAGGCAAAGATACTGTAGTGATACGCCATTTCCTTCTCTAGCTCATTTGACACATGAGGAAACTGAGGCAAATAGAGTGAAGTGACTTGCCCAGGGTCACACAACTACTAAGTGCCTGAGGCCAGATTTGAATTCAGGAAGAGGAGTCTTCCTGGACTTTGCAAATCCAAGATGGCGTCCTTACTGGTGTGCTTTTTGGAATTTTTCAGAATCCTGCTGTGTGAATGCTGAGCAGTGAGGATGAGGGTGGCACCAGGGAGAGCGTCTGTCCCCTGGGCCTTGGCCCGAGCTCCCACAGAGCGCACATCAAAGCCCAGCAGTGAAAGGGCAACGTGCCATGTCATAACCTTTGTGTATTGCCAGGTTGCTCTGCCCCAAGATCACACCATTGCAACGCCACCAGCAATGTAGGAGAGAAAATGTTTTTCTAGAAATTCCAGTAGCCTTGAGCATTGCCATTTTAAGTATTTTGTCAACTTTACAGGTATGCAGTGATCCCTCAAAGCTACTTTAATTCAAATTTCTTCTGTGGTTAGGGAGGCTGGACACGGCTTCAAACAGTCCCGGGCCGTGTGTTATTCCTGGTTAAGAATACTCTAAATATGGGTTGGAAAGGAAAGTTTGGGAGATGTGTGTGGGCCATGGAAAGAAGTCGGCCCAGCGGCCCAGGGCCCTCACGGCTTCCACTGAGAAGTGCTCTTTGTTTCAAAATGATGTTACTTTGATTCTGCCCCTCTCCCTCTGATCCCCTGCATTAGGGGCCATGCATGCGTGGCCCATTGGTGGAGAAGTGCTCGTTCCATGCCTATTTGTCCTGCCTGCTTAGCAGGTCAGCTTCTCACCAGCTGTGCCTGCCCATAGGCCTAATTCACATTTGCATTTTTCACATGCGAGGAGAATGAAGACAATCTGTTTGGGGTTCGGCATTGTGTTTACAGTCGCATTGCACACTGGAAGGTCGCTCTATTGGGGGAATGGCTTCCTAACAGGTCACTGATGGAGTCACCATGGAGAGCCTGCTCTGGGGACAGATTGGGGCACCCGGAGCCTCTTGGAGGCCAGGCTTTTAGTACTGCGTTCAAGAGGCCAGCTGTCAAGCTCCCATCTGGAAAGAGAACCTTGTGACAAGAAACCACAGCTGTCTCCAGCTCACACATAGCCAGGGTATGAGATGAGTGATTCTGAAAGAACAACGACCCCACCCACCAAGGAACAAAGAGTTTCAGAGCTGCAGACCTCAGAGGTGAGGGGAAACTGAGGATTGGGGATCAATTGGCTGGCCCGGCACCCAGGACTAGCCTTCCTGCAATCCCCCGGGGAGCCAATATTGTCCTCAGCTTTCCATCAAGGAGGAAGATGATGAACGCAGCCCTTGTGAGAGAAGATGACCCTGCCAGAGAGAGACCCCCAACAATCACTGAGGAGGGCTGTCTGACCCAGCCCCCACCCCCTGAAACCCCATCTGTCCCTCCAATTTGGCCCCTGGGGGAAGAGCACTGTGACATTTGATCACCCCAGAGGTTCTGAGGTTTGTGGGGCTCAGTTTATCTAATCCTTACAACAGCCTGGCAAGGAAAGCGCTACCCACCGTGGACATCCCCATTTTGTAGATGCAGAAACTCAGACTCAGCGGCTTGCCTGCACCCACACGCCTAGCCAGGGTCAAAGACACCTGTGAATCCGGCTCTCCTGACTCCAAGATCAGCCACTAGCCCCTGGGTCAGTTCTCCCGGGAAGTCTCTATCAGCTTCTTCTCTTCGTCAGCCTCCTGACTCCCCAAATCTAACTCTGCCCAGCCTCAGTTCCTGAAGTCTGTGGGACCCCTTGGACTGTGAACCCAGCCTGCTCTCAGAGAGCATATCTCAGACAAAGTCTCAGAGCCACTTTGCTAGAGAAAGCATTCCCCCTTCAGTCCCGGACTTGGCACGAGGGTAGACACCTCCAGAGTCTCCGGCCCTAATCCTGTCCCAAGCTTCAGTGCCCCATCCCCAGTGCCTGAGAGGTCTCCCCATCCAGAAGCCCCCTGTGTCACCAACTCAGCGTGTCCCAGATGGGCCTCATGACCTCCCAGCCTCCGCCTTCCTCTCCTCCCACCTGCCCTAAGTCTACCGAGGTCACTCACCCAGAGTGGCCACACTGAAGGCATCCTTGATCATCCATCCCTCCCAGCATCTCCAATCTGTTGCCAGTCTCTGTCTCCTTACAGCATCTTTCACACACTTCCCCCCTCTCCACTCCCACAGCCACCGGCCCAGTGGTGACCTTCCTTCCCTCCCATGGACCTTTGCAATGGCCTCCTACCTGGCCTCCCTGCCTCAGGACTTCCCTCTCCAGGTGCACCAAGCTCCTATATGTACACACCCTGGCCCAGGAAACCCCAGGTAACCCTCCTGCCTCGAAGCATAGGTGGGCTTTGCCTCTGGCTTCTACAGACCTTCACAGTGGGGTTTCTGCACATGAATCCCCTTCATGTATGATACATCTCAGCCAAACTAGCTTACTTTGGGTTTTCAGCAGAGGACAGTCACCTGCCCCCGTGTCTCCCCCTAAGCTGTCCCCCATACCTGTAATGTACCCCTGGCCCCTCACCTCGGCCCCTTAGAATCCCTGGCTTCCTTCCACATTCCAGGAAAGTGCCCCCTCCTCCAGGAAACCCTCCCTGATCTCTCCCAGATGCTAATGTCTCCTCCTTAAATTACTTTGGGTCAACTTGGTAGATACCTGAACCTGATTTTCTAGGTACCTGCTCTTTCCCCCAGTCTGGTGTAAGTGCCTTGGGGCCAGGGACTGTATTGTTTTGATTCTGTATCCCCAATATCTAGCACAGTGCCTGGCACATAGTAGGCCCTTAATGAATACGAACTGGATTGTATTCAAATGCTTTGGCTTGGAGAGGACAGGAAATGCTTCCCCGGCTGCTGCTCACCCTCGCTCCCAGTCTCCATCCATGGGATGATTTTAAAAGCCTTGGAGAGCCCTTTTAAGCCACTAGGCTCTCTTAGAATAAGTGGGGGTTCTGCAGGGAAACACTCCACAGCTCCGCCTCCAGAGCTCTTCATTCTAAAGATGATTGGGAGTCAGAAGGGCTGGAAAACCTTGAACCCCAACCTGGCCTGCTGGAAGCTCCCTCCCTCCCTGCCCCGGGGGCGTCCCAGCCTCAGAAAGCCTGGGATGGCTCAGGGGCCAAAGCCACAGCCTTATGGGCCATCTGCTGGCCAGCAAACGTTCATCCGCTGGAGTGAGCCTCATGCATGTCAAGGCAGAAAACCATCCCAGGGAGGGCGGACAAACTAGCCCCAGCCTTCAAGCTCAGGCTCCCCAAAATGAGAGGAAAAGGCCTTTTCCAGGACTGCATTTCTGGGCTCCCCAAACTGACGTCTGTGCGCGGCACTCCTGGATCGGCCTGCATCCATCCTTTGATCCTGTTGGAAACACGCTTGACACCTAAAATTTAGCATCAAGAAAGTTTATTACAGAGAGAGTCCAGAGCATTAGGCCTTTCTGGCCAGAAGCAGGCTCCACCCCTCTTCAGGAGGGATGGGCCCAAGTGCAAGCGCAAGTGTGCTTTTATGCATTCAAATTTGGGAGTGAAACCTCCCAGGCCCGGATTGGTCCATTCCTTCCCGGGTTACACCCCTCCTTACATGTTTCCCCTGGATATGCTCAAGTATGTTCCCCCTCCCTCGGTCATATATCCCATGACTCGTTAATGAGGCTCTAATTTTATGCGGGGTGTGTCAGATAATAGTAATGAAGTTCATTAAGCAGGCCCACTAACATTTTTCGGGTGTCCTCAGGTTGACCCTTACTGGTCTGAGCTGGCTCAACCTTATCTTGAATTTGCAGTCTTTTTAGAGCCATCAGCTTACTTCTTATTGGTTAAGCCCTCGCCTACCTACAGTATCCTACTTCCTGGAATTGTGCTTTAAATCTCTGCCTTATTCTCTTTCTCTGTGGAAATATAACCTTTACCTGACTCTCACAATCCTAATCAGGGGACATGTTTAGAAAAAAGAACGCTAAGGCTCAGGGGGGAAGCACTTCTCCCAGAGGTCCCGGATAGGAACTGGCCTCCTCACTCCAACACCTTCCTATTGACTTTGTAGAGGAAGTCAAGGTGTCCTGGAGAATAGCCAGGAGGCTGAGCCCCCCTCAAAGTCTCCCTCCAATGTCTCCTTGTGGCGTAGACATAGCCCTGGGTTCTCGAGATCAGGCCGGTGGGGCACCAGCTCTGGTGGACTCTTCCCAGATGGAGAAGTCACAGGATGTGACTGACCCCCAGGTCTAGCCTTGCCAAGCTCACCACCAGCAGGGCAGCCCATGGGTCATGAGATTTGGGGAGGTAGTAACCCGTGAAACATGTAAGGTGGACCTTACCCACGCACCCTTACTTCTCATGGCTGAAAGGGGCAGAAAAAAGATTTTTGGTATTCAGGAGGTCAAGCATCAGGGCTACCTGCATGATTGTTGGCTCGCCTGAGCCAGGAAGCAGATGAGCCCTTAGTTCATCCAGAAAGTTGGGGGAGGGATGGGCTGTAGAGACTGACAAGGGTGAGTCCAGTCACCTCTGAAGTTCTAGACTGGACCTAACCCAGGCTGGTCCCTGGTGTTCCTAAGTGCAATGCTGGAACAGAGGGACTCAGCTGAGTTAGCAAGGGAAGAAAGTTCAACAAGGAGAGAACCCAAGCTCCCCTGCCTCAGAATTGCCTTTGTGGTCTGCCGGCCAACCCTCGGAGCATGCATGGGGTTGGTTCCTGTGGTCTGGCCAACTTGTGTGGATGTGTGTCACCGCTCGGCTTTTCACATCAGCCGTTGTGAGGATGCACAGCGACAGCAGATGTGTTGATTTTGAGATGTCCTAGAACAGCTAGGGCACCTAGGGACACCGAACCTGGAGTCAGGAAGACTTGAGTTCAAATCCAGATTCAGACACTTAGTAGCTGCTCCGTCTAAAGGAGAAACTTCCTCTCCCAAACTCAGTAGCTACTGATCCCAGAGAACCACCTACAACACAGAGACAGGCAGGGCCTTCCCCAAAGCCACCCTGCCAGCAGGGGCGGAAGGAGGGGTCTGAGTCCGACATTGCTGCCCATGGCCCCAAGAGCCTGGTGCTAATGTTCCCTGTAAAAGTCTCATCTGACTCCTCCCCACCCCACCCCCACTGCCTGGTATTTATCCTGTACCTGGTACAGACTCCTCCCCTGGCCCCAGGGAAGCTCCTCTGGGGCAGACGCTGCTTTGGCTTCTATATCCCCAGGCTGGTGCCTCATTAGCACCTTCTGTGGGGCCTAGGAATATCAGAGGGCAACCTCCACCCACAAAGAGTCTGTGGGAGGGCTTGGTCGAGGGCTCCAGAATGAGGAGCAGCGTCTCAAATGGGGGCGGCAGGAATGGCCGGCCGGATCCACATCCGCAGCCTTGTGGGCAGGTGCCAGAGATCTTCCAGTGGACATGGTGGCCTCATCTGCCTCCTCCTATGACCCCTCCCCCACCTTTGCCAGACGTTGGAGCTTCCAAATGTAGAACCTTCCCTGGGACAATGGAAAGTCAGTCCTGGGAGGGCAGGGCCACTTTCTGCTCCCCTCTCTGGCCCCCAGAGGCCAGCCAATGCCCAGGGGCTCCTCTGGGGGGGGGGGGGCACAGAATCATTCTGGAGGCTGGGAGTGGGCTGGATCCTTAACTGGACTTCTATAACAGAAGGGAAAGATGGGAGTGGGATGCAGCAAAAAGAAGGGGGTGGGCTTTGCTCACAGCTCCTGTCTCTTTGCTTTTCCAGGAGAATCGGTGCCGTCGTGAGACTCACCATGGAGAAGTTCTTGTGCATCTTCCTTCTCACCGTAAGTACAAGGAAATGGTGGGTCCTGGGCCCCGCTCTTCAAAAGGGTGAGTGTTGCCAAGTAAGCCTGCGATGGCGTTGGCAAGGACGGCCATTGTCTACCAGAAACGTAAGGCTGGGCAGGACCCAGCAGCCGCACAGTCTGACCCAGACCTGACGGGGATCCCAGCCAGTGATCATCCACTCTGCTCAGAGACTTCTGCGGCACCCAGCCCTCTTTAGACTTCTCCTTGTCAGTGACGTCCAGCCTAGGTGGGTCTCCACACTCAGCAGTCCAGTCCTTTGGGGCCAAGCAGGAGTAGTCTGATGCTTCCTGCACGTGAGTGAATGAATGAAAATAGGGACAAATGAATGAATGAAAAGGCATCTATTAAGGGTTTACCATGTGCTAAGCACTCAGAGATACAAATATAAGCAAATATGCATCCCCGCCCTCAAGGAGCTTACAGTCTAATGGGGAAGACAGTACATAAAGTGACCACACATAGAGGAACCCATGAAAAGTAGGGGGAGGAGGGGAGCATAGCTGAGAAATGTCCAAGAAATGGCATGGAAGCTGGGTGCCTCCCCATACACCTGAATGGGAAGGCCAGAACTGAACACAATGCCCAGCTGCAGCCAGAATGGAGCACAGCCAGCCTGGATTTGGCACTCCTCTGAATGCAGCCCAAGGTCATGACAGCCTTTTGGGTCCCCACCTCACCAAGGCTGAGCTTGAAGCCCAAGAAATGTCCAGGTCTCTTTTTAGAACAAGGGCTGTGTAGTCAGGACTTCCCTATCTCACACTTAGGGCATTGATTTTTTGATCCCAAGGGCAAGACTTTCCATTGATCCCTCCTGAATCTCATCTTACCACATTCAGCCAATTCTTTAGCCTGTCCAGGTCCTTCCGGATGCTGACTCTGTCATCCGGTCAGTCAGTCAGTCAAGCAATAAGAACTGGTTTTGCACTGAACAGTGGAGTTACAAGAAAATAGGCAAAAGCTACCCCTGCCCTCAAGGAGCTCACAGTCTAGTGGGGAAGACAAGAGACAAATAACAACATCTGTACAAGCCAGACACGGTACAGACGGGACATCATCTTAGAGCGAAGGTGCTGGGCTGGAGAGGGGAAGATGGCATTTGACCTGAGTCTTGAAGGAAGCCAGGAGACAAAGTGAGGGTGGAGATGGAGTTGGGAGGTGGAGGCTGGCATCACTGGAGTCTAGTGGATGTGAAGGGGAGGGAGGCAGGAGATGACTGGAAAAGGGGAAGGCGGCCAGGAGGAGGGCCTGAAATGACAGAGGATTTTCCATCTGCCCCTGGCAATGGTGGGAGGTGATTTGGAGTGCATTGAACGGAGAAGTGGCGGTCAGACCTGTACTTTGAGGAGATCCAATTGACTGCTAAGTGGAGGATGGACTGGAGCAAGGCAGATAGACCCCGCTGCAGCGATGGCAACGGTCCAAGTGTTAGATGAGGGGCCTGCACGGGGCTGGGAGCTGCCTCAGAGGAGAGGACGGGGCTCGTGCAGGAGAGCAATAAGGGACCCTGACACACAGTGGAAACAGGGCCAACCTGGTCATGAGGAAGATGGCGGCACCCTTGACAGTCATGGGGAGGTTGGGCAGAGGGGAGCTGGGGTTTGTGTCATCTGTGGATGTGATGAGCCTGCCACCTATGCTTTCTCTAAGTCACTGATATTTAACCGATATTACATAGCACAAGGCCAAGCACAGATCACGTGGGCTCTGGGCCTGAGTTCAAATCCAGTTCCAGAGGCTTCCTAACTGTATGCCCCTGGACAAATCACTTAATTTCTCCCAACCTCAGTTTCCTTGTCTGTAAAATGGGGATCATAATTGCGCCTCCCTCAAGGGTTGTTATGAGGATCAAAGGAGATAACACGCTTTGTAAACTTTAAAGGCCTCTGCAGGTGCCTGCCACTATTGCTGACTTAACCATTGTTGTCACTCTCCTGCACGCTTCCTGATGGTGGCCCTTCAGAACCCACCAGTCAGTTCTGAGCCCCCCAGGCTGCTGGTCCAGTGAGCCCCCAAACCTTTCCACAAGAATCACATGAGGCCTCTACCAAAGACTCTGCTAGCATCGAAACACTCTCTCTCCACAGCATTCACCCCACCTGTTAGCTTAGTTGTTCAGCTGTTTTTCAGTCGTGTCTGACTCTCTGTGACTCCATTTGGGGTTTTCTTGGCAAAGATACTGGAGTGGTTTGCCATTTCCTTCCACAGTTCATTTTACAGATGAAGAAACTGAGGCAAATGGGTGAAGTGACTTGCCCAAGGTCACACAGTTAGGAAGTGTCTGAGGTTGGATTTGTACTCAGGCCTTGCTGACCCCAGATCTGGCATTCTGTGTACTACGGCACCCCCTAGCTGCCCACTAGTAATCCCGTCCAAAAAGGAAGAAGGCAGTCCTAGACCACCTGACCTGAATCTCACTGTCTCTTCAATCACTGCATCTTCTTGGAGTCATTCACCAAACATCTCTGCAATGATCCAGCCTAGAACTTTCCCAGCCCTCCAAGCCAAGTTTGGAGACGCCCAAGAGGCCTTTGGATGTGAAGAGGCATGGTTTCAAATTGTGCATTTTGTTCAAATAAGGGTCAGTTTGTCTTACAAATGGACAAAGGTCATTCCAGATTCTGTCCACCAAAATCAGCGCTACTCCTAGACAGTCTGGATTTCAACCCTTCCTGAAACTGTTGGTCATTGGGTGAGAAAACAGGTGAGCTTGGCCTCATTATCATGTGAACCTGGCCCCAAAAGGAACAAACCAGCCTGGCCCCAGAAGGAACCCCTGAGCCTGGGCTCAAAACCACATGAACCTGGCCCCAGAAGGAAGGGGCTAGCCTGGCCTCAAAAGGAAGGGGCTAGCCTGGCCCCAGAAGGAAGCAGCTAACCTGGTCCCAGAAGGAAGGGGCTAGCCTGGCCCCAGAAGGAAGGGGCTAGCCTGGCCCCAGAAGGAAGCAGCTAACCTGGTCCCAGAAGGAAGGGGCTAGCCTGGCCCCAGAAGGAAGGGGCTAGCCTGGTCCCAGAAGGAAGGGGCTAGCCTGGCCTCAGACCTGCAGAAGCCTGGCCCCAGAATGCTGAGCTGCCTCTTTACAGAGCAAGTCCTGCCCTGCTGTCACCTCAGGGTGTTTTTCTGTAAAGATTCTCCCTGGATTTTCTGGCCCTTTTAGTTCCCAGACTCTCCTGGGTCTGCTCAGCTGCGCTCAGCTGATGAGATTTACAGAGCAGGAGAGCTGAGGTCATTTTGCACCCTCCGACTTTAGTTCCTCTGGGTCTTTGTTTTTCCCATGCACAGCTGGCCAGCCAGATAATTTACTGCCTGAAGCAGTTGTCCAGGCCCGGGCAGAGCAGTCTGGCCAAGGCTGGCCAGCCGGGCCAGCTCCACCTAGCTCCACTTTCAGTGACACCCTCAAGTTCCAGCAGATTCTTCTAGGATGATGAGGATGCTTTCCTGGGCACCATGTTGTTGGCAAAGGAGATGCAGCGCACACTGGCTTTTGCCCAAACTCAGAAACTAATGAACTCAGCATCAAATCGCATTGTACAGAGTTGTCCTGCCATCATCACCCACTGGGCCCTTGTTCTTTTGGGAAACATCTTTCTACTGTGAAAACCCTTTTGGCATCGGGGAAAGCAAGGGCTTGGTTGGCCTGAAATGGAATGGGCACATCCCAACAGGGGGATGAGGTGAGGGGACAAGACATTCCTGCAGGGCTAGAAATGGAAGATTCCCCAAAAAAGAATGGGAAAGTGGAGTCAGTCCTGCCTGGTGAGCCCCACAGCCCAGGACACTAGTTCTCAGTCACTGTTTCCCAGGGTGGATCTGTGCATTTCAATGGGTTTTGGTAGCAGAAAACTATCAGCAGTGTAGACTTAGTGCACGAGGTGATTTTAAAGACAAAGATTTAGGCTCGTTGTCTTGGAATTGCCTGCCTGTTCCAGGCATGACAATGCAGGGTTTCTTTTGACTAGTTCTGAACATTTCAAAGAACGCCAAGAATTTTACCTATTTCCCAAAGCCAGGAAAGGACATTCAGAGTCTCGGGGTCTCCTCCCTGCTGCTCAGAGCTCTTCTTTGCCTCATTCACTCCCCTTGGGGACGCCCCAGCCTGGAGCTTGGGCAGGTAATGCCTCCACACTGCCCCTGGGGGCACTCGGGCTTCCTGGAGGTGTCTGTATAGCCCCAGCTTCTGGCAGTAGCCTCAGTGGGTTTGGGAGACCGAGGCAGTGTCTGTAAAGCACTGGGCAAGCCTTAAGGATTGTACCAACGTCCACCATCATTGGTCATCAGTATTGTCATCTGCACATTTACGGAGTTTTGCCACCTTGGACCAATAGCAGATGTCACAAATGTTTTCCAAGATTCCGTTTGGTCATGAAGATTACATTGGTCTGGGGTCGCTCTGTCACGTCCTGTTTGACCCACTGCTTCCCACTTCCTTGGACAGAGCCAGGGCAGTTGGAGAGGGCGCAGAGTTGCATCGAGGCGAGGGTTAGTTCCAGCAGTGAGTTGCCTGGGAAGTGGCAGCTCCTGCCCCCTTGGCAGCTCTATGCCGAGGCTGAAGACACTGGCCATCAGGTCATGAAGCTAATTCTCCGAGGTTGCATCTGGCCCCGGGGAATAGCTGAGGCAGGCGCTAGCCCCGTCCAGCTCTGAAATTCTGGGATTCCTGAGTCTGTGGGAACCTAAGTGTCTACCAGCTCAGAGTCCCATGAAAACCTGATTCTGAGATTGTGGACTGGAGACAACTTCTTGGGACTGACTCCCCGGTGCCTCTAGATGCCTTCCCTGCCCTCCAGGAGCTTACAGTCTGATGATGAAAACAACAACCAAACAGCCACATACAAACTATAGACAGGATAAATAGGAAATCATCCACAGAGGAAAGGCAATAGAATTACAGGAGGTTGGGGAAGGCTTCCTGTGAAAGATGAGATCTTAGCTGGTCCCTGAGGCCAGGGAAGCTAGTCTGCAGAGAGGAGAAGAGAGAGAATTCTAGGCATGGGGGATGGCCAGAGAGAATGCCCAGAGCCGAGAGATGGACTAGGAGGCCGGGGTCACTGGATGGAAGAGTACGTGGTGGAAAGGTGGGGCAAGACAGTGAGAGGGACTTCTTTGACCCTAGAGCTTGAAGGGAGCTCCTGGAGTTTGGTCCAGACTTGGCCTCGAATCTCACCTCAGATGTCCACTATCTGTGTCATCCCTGACAAATCCCTCCCTCTCACCAATCCTGGGTCCTCATCTGTAAAATGGGTTCACAACTTCTAGAGTCCCAACATCCCAGAGGTGCTTTCCAGATCTAAAGAGCATATTAACATCTGAAGAGTACTCCATAGATGCCAGTTCTCATCATGCTCAAGAATTCATCTCCAGGGGGCAACTAGGTGGCGCAGTGGATAGAGCACTGGCCCTAGATTCAGGAGAACCCGAGTTCAAATCCAGCCTCAGACACATAACACGTACTAGCTGTGTGACCCTGGGCAAGTCACTTAACCCCCATTGCCCAACCCCCCCAAAAAAAACAAAAAAAACCAGAATTCATCTCCAACAAGGTTTTATATTGATTCTCACATTGGGACAAGTGGCAATGCCTCCAGGCAACGGGCTGTAAGAGGTAAGACCTCTCACCTTAGGAAAAATCCCTCTTCATCCAAAGTGCCAAGAGGCACAAATCACCAGAGTCCTGTGTCTCTATGGTTCATCTTCACCAAAATTGTGTACATGGGTATTTCTTGGGAATTCCTGCCACACCAATGAGCACATTGGCCTGGTGTGTGTACATGCCTGCACACAGGTACACACACATACATGCCTGTGGACACATACCTGTGTGCATGTGTCCATGGATACAGGCATATATGCACACATATGTGGGTGTGCGCACACATACACAAGGTCCATATACACGATGTGCTCACGGGTACATGCATGTATGTGCATGTATGTGCACATGGGTGCACACGCTAATCCTTGCCTTCCAATGAAGACAATAATACCAAAAGAGTACTTCAAGGTCTTCAAATGACTGGATGTACAAGACCTCATCTTTTCTGATCCTCATTTTATTGATGACATTGAGACTCAAGGTAAGTGACTCAACCAGGATCACACAGTCACAGCTGTCCCTGTACACATGACCAGAGACCCTCCATCCTTCCACTGACTCACAGAGATTGATGGGCACAGAGTCTTCACTGAATCTGCTGGAAGGACTGACCCCACGATCAAGTTCCCATTCGAACAGTCCTGGGCTTCTGCCTCCAGCCCTGAGGCGGATGACTTCTCTGCAAACTTTCGGAGGCAGATCTGGGGTGTTCCCTGAGAACCCCAGTACCAGCTCGGCACCCTCTCCCACATAGCGGGACACAGTGCCTGGTTCCCACCAATGCTTCCAGCCGGATGACTCCTGGTGGCCACTGTAGCCAGGCAGCAGCTTGGCAGTGGTAGGCATGACGTCATTGGCTGGAGTTTGGGGGAGTGACATCATGCATTCGGCTGCTAAACCGCTGCAGGGGACACCATTGAACTGCTCTCTGCTGAAGAACCAGATGGCCTGGGGCAGGGCAGGGCCACAGCCTCCCAAGGGATTCCCAGCCCTGCACCAAGCTCAGGAACAAGGCAGCGAAGGGCCAGCCGTGGAGTCCAGCTTCTCTCTCCACTTCCTAATGCACAGAGTCCTGGCTGGGGCCCACGCTCCTGCAGCTCTGATGAGGGGGGCTGGTAAGGGCTAAATGGCGCTCTCTGTCAGGAAGCCCCAAGAGCGATGCATCTCATCTTCCTTTTCTCCCTGTAAATGGGCCTGACCGTTCTTGCCAGGGATCTGCCCCCCCTGCCCCAAGCTTCATGTATGAATGGCCAGAACCTCTTGACCAGAAGGTCATTGTGATGCATTTATCCAAGTGTTGTGTGATCCCATTTAAACCATTCATGGCCTCCCAGACCCATGCTCTCTCACAAGTACTCATGCCCAGACACCCCCACGGACCCTCCCATGCCCTCACACACACACACACACACACACACACACACACACACACAACCTCCCATACTGCACACTCACATGCACACACATAGACACACACTCATGTACATATTCACAAGCCTCCATGTACATTCACACACACGTGCCCATATACATGCCATCTCCATAAACAGTCTTAACTGCAATAATGTCCAGACACATCCATGTAGCCCCCACATAAACACAGCCTCCCACACATCACTCACACACACATTGACATGCACCACCCCATACACATACATACACATGCCCATATGCACAGACCTCATACACATATGCATATACACCTGTACAACTAGGTCACAATTAATGTGAGTTCCAATAATGCAAGGTTCTATTTCATGTGAATTATGAAATATCAGGTCACATTAAATATGAGTCAAAATTCAATCAATGTAAGGAGTATAAGCTAGCTAAGGGTTTTAACACTTTACTACATTGTTAGGACACACTTGCATGGATGGGTTGGGCTGTTCTGATTACCTGATTATCAACAGTTGTGTTATTGTTTTTATTATTATTTTTTTTTTTGGTGAGGCAATTGGGGTTAAGTGACTTGCCCAAAGTCACACAGTTGGTGAGTGTCATGTGTCTGAGGTCGGATTTGAACTCAGGTCCTCCTGACTCCAGGGCCGGTGCGCCACCTAACTGCCCCTGTGTTATTGTTTTTAAAAGAGCCTTTAGCAAAATGGACTAAAGGAAGAAGGCTTCAGATAGAGACATGGCCAGCACAAGAAAAGAGAAGAAAAACTTGTTATCACATGAGAACAAAAACGTGATGTCTTAGAACAGTGGCACAAATGTGGTTGCCATAACTCTAAAAGAGGAATGTTATGGTTGCTATTACAGAAGTCCATGTCACTGTTGGAATGCCAGAAGGGTGATGTGGAATATGGGCAGGGAGGCAGGAGGCATCCGAAAGAAAGGCTACGTCTCATCAGCCTGGTGGCCACGAGAAGGAGGAGGTGTGTCGCAGGGACAGCACGGGCGGGTATCTTAGCTCTGGCAATCCAGAACCACCATCACACGCACAGCCCTTCAGATCAAAGCTCCAGTTCACATCAGACACTGAAAGGAAATGGCGTGAGGTGATGGTGAAGACGCTTTTACCGCAAGTGTTGGTTGCTTCTGTTCCTTTAAAAAGCAGAATCAGCTGGAGGCATGGAGAGACAGCCGCTGCCGTGTGGAAGCATGTCTTACTGGGCAGGTTTTCCCTTGGAAAAGCAGACTGTGATAGGAGAAATAACAAACCTGGGAAGAAAGCTTGGCTTGGGACAGCTAGAAAATGGCGGCCTGGGAGTGATTCCCACTCAAGAGAATGCCCTGGTGTTGATCTCCATTATTTAGATCAACAGCAAGTTCTGGAAGGATGGAAAGGTGTGCAGACAGAGACGCTCGCCCTCATGAGCTTTGTTGTGCTTGGTCCCGGAGAGCAGAACTGGGGAGACATCACAAAGAGGCCCATTCAGGGTCAATAGAAAGGAATAATCTGAGGCTCGCTTCCTAATGGGAGGAGTGGTGAGGCCAAGTAAAGTAAAGGTCACCAAGGATGGTGACCCTGATGTCAGTGAGAGTGCACCAATTCTCCAGGCGTGGGTCAAGCTCTCTACATCTATCAGCATCTGCATGAAGACTTAAAGAAAGGGAAGGCAGTTCAGTCTGGGCTGCTAACATGATTTAAACAAAAATAATGACATTTTCATCACATCGGTGTAGGCTTATCTTGGGGTTCAGCAATTTTTTAAAAAATTAAACTTTAAAAATTTTTCTTTCTGTAACTGCTTTATTACTTTGTAATAAATTTGAACAGAAATAATGTTTTGTCCTTTGCTGTTATATTACATTAGTAAACAGATAAAACTTATTTTTAAAGTTTCTCATTGAATAATTCCATAGAGCTGGAACCAATTACCTTATTTTACATGCAATTATAACATTTAATAGTGCAAATCTGAATAATGCAATCACCTCACAGGGTTCATTATTCTCACTAATCAGGACCTGACTGCAAACTCCTGTGTAAACAAACATGCGCATGCATATTCATGCATTTACATACATGCAGCCCCCATACCCCCTCACGTGTATGCTCATGCCATCACAGACAATCTCATGCACATACACACTGCACCCACACCCCCTACACACACTCATCTTTCCTAATGAACTGAGCCCCATCACACCATTATTTGAGGCTTCTGATCCCAGGAGGGGCTGTCAATTAAGGCCATGATGCTTTCAGAGGGAGGGTCCAGTGTGCTGCCACTCAGCTGTGACCAGAAGCTGTGTCACTGCCGTGGCCCAGGCAGAGACAGAGACAAGACGCACCACTTGAGCGAAGGTGCCATCTTAGACACGGCTGCTTGTACAGCCTACTTTAAGGTCCACAGAGTGGATTAGAGACAATTCTTATCTGATCTTCCAAAGCTGAACTCATTATCTTTCCCTCTAAGCCCTCCCCTGCTACCTTCCCTATTACTTCCAAGGGCTTCTCGATCCTCCCAGTCTCTTGGGCTCCCCACCTAGGAGTCTTCCTGGACTCCTCCCTAACTCTCATCCCCATAAACAATATGGTGCCAAAGCTTGTGGATTCCACCTCTGCAGCATCTCTCAACATGCCCCCTCCTCTCCTCTGACACCCTGGTGCAGACCCTTGTCACCTCACGTCTGGACTATGACAACAGCTGCTGGAGGGGATCTTCCTGCCCCACTTCCATACTTCCAGCACATGATTGCTCTCTACAGTTTTACTTCTGCTTCATTCAGCTTTATAACCCTTAGCTAATTGGTCTCATTATCATAGTTCATTTTCAAAGGTAGCTACGTGTGAATATGGGGATAGGGAGGGGACTGTGAGCCGATGTGAATTGGGGGAGTGTGTGAGCAGAGGGGGCTGGCACCAGCCATGACCGAAGACGGGAATGCTGTCCTCAAGCTGCCGCAGTGACTTTCCCGAAGGTCAGGTAACCCTTGTCTCCAACGCGCTCCAGCGGCTTACTCTCATCTCTAAGGTGAAATACAAAGTCTTCTTTGGGGCGCTGAAAGCCTCCACACTTGCGCCCATCCCCCATCTCCACCCACAGTCAGCACCAGCCCAGTCCGACAGGCTCGCTCTTCCTCACTTAGCACATTCCGTCTACTGCCTTTACTTTACTGCCCCTGCACGAGGAGAAGCAGCCTCCTCGGCTGTGCCAAATGTCATCGACCAGCAGCTCCTCATCCTGGTCAAGTTGGGACCTGAAAGTGTACCCCCTGGGAGAAGGGACTGGGAGAGCGGGCCCGCCACGCCTTCTTGGGGAACCGTGCCGGGGAGGCAGGAGCCAGCTGCTTCGGTGGCCCAGGACGGAGCTGTTTCCTTAGCGTGGGACATCCTCAGCAGATATTTGAGGGAAAAAAGGGAGTTGAGGTCTCCTAAGCCTGTCCTGCCCTTCTGTCCAACCACACCCAGACCCTCCTACTGACTGATGCCTTTTCCTTTTCATACAGACGCTCTCTTCTGGCCTGGTCTCCACTCTTAATGACACAGAGCCAACCCTGGAGCCTGAGGTCATCACGGATGCCTCCCCGGAGCGCCAGAAGATTGTGGATGCCCAGTTCAAGTGCTTTGAGCGGATGAACAACAAGCCTCCCTACAAAAAAACAGGTAACCCCAGTGGGTGGGGCAGGGGCAGGGGCCAGGCCCTCTCATTCCCCCAGCTGCCCTGGGGCCTAGAAGTTGAAGTCAGGAAGGGGTCTCCCTCCCACCACACGACCCCAAGTTTGTAAGGTCAGGCCTGGGATGTTGGGCTGAGCGCCTCAGGACAGTCCTTCCCTTTCCTCAGATCTCCCCCAGACAGATACAGAAGCCAGAGGTCCTTGCAGACCATGTGGCTCCTGGTACACAGTGGCTGGAATCCTGGGCCCAGCTTGCCTTTGGGAGGGTAGGGTTGAGACAGGTCTCTGAGGAGTTGGGGGCAGGGGGTGTCTCCAGGCTTCCTTGGCCCAAAGGATACAAGATGGGCAGCCCTGCAAAGGCTCCAGCCAAAACGAAAAAGGAGGCCATGAGTCTCCTCTCTTGTCTGTGGGGCCATGGTCGCACGCCCTTCACAAAGCACAGCAGCCCTATTGATGGGATAGAACATATCCTGGGCAGATTCATGGATTTGGGCAGCAGCTTTCCAGACCCTAATCTGTGGCTCCAAATTATCTCCTTTTGGTTTTCAGCGTAATCCAGATTGACAAATTCTTGCAAATCTGACGCAGGCCATTGTTGAGGAAAAGGGGGGACACAGAGAAAGAGGCGGATAGATAAATGGGTGGCCAGAAAGACAGCAGAGACAGAGACAGTCTGACTTCACACCCAGGGTCAGCCAGAGCTGGACTCAAGAAACTGAAATTTGGGGTCATGAAAACCTTTCCTAACTGTGTGAACTTTGAACTGAACCTCCCCCACCTTCAGCTCCATGCTGCATAAAAGGGGTGACAATGCCTGGAGCACCTCCCTCCCAGGGCCACTGTGAGACACAGCAGGGATGGTGACCGTGCCAACAAAAACTCCACAGCTTAATGAAGCTCCTTTGGAGCAGAGGCTCGAGGGGGACAGGGGAGCCCCGTTCATGCATCTGAAAGGCTGTCGTGAGCTTTGTTGTGCTTGGTCCCAGAGAGCAGAACTGGGGAGACATCACAAAGAGGCCCATTCAGGGTCAATAGAAAGAAAATCCTCCTAAACACAAGAGCTTTCCCAGAGTGGAGCAGGTTGCCTGACAACTGATCAGCTCCGGCTCCCTGCAAGTCTCCACGAAGAGGCCCCTTTTGTTGTGCTGGGGGGTCCTTGGGGGTAATTGGAGCTGGACTGGAGGCCATTGGAATCCTTCCTATTCATCCTCGAAGGCCCCCTGACCCCGAGCTGCCTGAACTCCCAGGGGAAGGGGCAGCCCAGAGTGGAAGGAGCCATCCCGGCCTCCAGGGGCTGGGCTTTCAGGGGGACTCTTTCGGGCCCCAGGGCGTCCCTGGTTTTGATGAGGAGCATAGGAGGCCTCTGCTAGGGTACAGTCCCTCCACATGGGGATGTTGCAACCCCACCCCTTGGCCACTTCCATTATCTTCCCAGAGGCGCAAGGTGTGGAGGCTTCAGGTGGACTCAGGATGGAGCCATTTCTGATCTTACGGTTTTTGCCTTGCTAGGTCTGTTCTGCAACCGCACCTGGGATGGATGGCTCTGCTGGGATGATACACCTGCTGGGAAGGTCTCCGTGCAGAACTGTCCCGACTACTTCCCCGACTTTGACCCGACAGGTAAAGGATTCCTTCATGCTGCCATGTTTGGCCAGGAAGACGTTGGAGCCCTCAGGCGGAGGGAAAGGGGAGCAGACGTGAGGGAGAGTGGTCCAAGAGAGACTACGCTCCCCAGAACCAAAGCCAAAAAGTTTCCAGAAATAACACTGATAACAAGAGATGAGCTGTGGGGTCTGCGAGTGCCAAGGGCTCAGGGGAGTGAGATCTCCCTTTGATAGCAGGGGGTTTGACATCTGTCTCACAGGGAAGGTGGGGGGACTCCCTGACTGTTTGGGTCGGTGGAGCCACACATCGGGAAAGCCCCAAAGGAGGCGTCATGCTTATCTCTGTAGCACACTTTCCCTGGCTCGTGGGAGAAAGCTTTGGGCCCGCTGCAGGGACTTCCCTTAGCCTGTTGTCTCTGGCACTCATGCTTGGATTCTGGCATGAGCGCATCAGCTATTTCCCTTCGGTGGTTCATCCCTGGCCCCTGACAGATGTCCCATCCACGTGCTGGACAGGAGACCTCGGGGACATCTTATCCCTCTCTTCCATCTCACTCATCTGTACACTGAGGCAAAGATCAGAAGTGACCCACCCAGGGCCACACATCTAGTAAGCATCACAGACAGGCTTTGACCCAAAGCCTCTCCCGACCCAAGGGCAGTTATCCATCTCACCTCGTCTGGGGTGGGGAGGTCAGGCCGGCCAAGCAAGTGGTGCCTGGGGGCAAACCACTGATGGAAGCCTGGTGGCGAGCCTGTTTGTTTAGGGGTTGGGATTGCCGAGCCTACAGAGGCCAAAGCAGAGGGATGGCCTTTGTTTGGAGCCTACATTTTGTTCCTGACTTGGCCAAAAAGTTGGAGAGTTGGGCCTCTGGGACTGCTCTGCCAGGACCTTTGAGGGGGAGCGTCCATTGCCCTTTTTGCCCCTACGCTCATCCAGCCCTACTGGAGAAGCCATGGACTGTGGACATACAGGGAGGGGTGGGGCCAAGAGCTACACAGGAGAACCTGAGAGGCCATCATGGGGACCCTGGCCCCTGGGCAGACCCAGGATCCATGGGAGGGGGCTGCAAGGAGACAGACTTCAGCTAGAGGGCTGCATAGGCTTTCTTCGGAGGAGAGCTGTCCCTACATGGAAGGAGTCAGCTCAGGAGGCTTCCCCCTCCCCACTAGAAGGCTTCAGGCCAAGGCTGGGCACATCAGGTAGGCACCTCAGAGGAGATATGGTTCAAGTGAAGGTCACACTGGATGCCCTGAGGTCTCTGCCACTCTGGGCTGGAGAGATTCAGATGGTCTCAGGAGTGAATGAGACACTGAAGATGAAAAACAGCTGGGCCCTCCATCCCAGAGCCTCCCTGGGTGGTTAGCTGCCAACAGGATGGTGAGGGGGACTAGAACAGATTTGGCGGAAGCAAAAGAACGCCATGCTTTTCCCTCACTGAGAGACAAAGACACAGAGAGGAGAAAAGACAGAGATCCCTGGGGCTGATTGGCACTTTCTTTGGTTTCCACTTGACTACTCTGAAAGCTGCCCTCTTAGTACAGGAGCCTTCCAATCTCTAAGCCTTTGCTTGCTCTGTGCTCTTTACATCTGTGAGAAGGCAGAGCTGCTTCCCCATCCGAGGCACTGTCTGAGCCCACATCCGGTTGCCATGGCAACCTCTTGGCCCACCCCATCCCCCAGCCTCCGCTCAGCTTCTTAGCCTGGAGAACTGAGCTCACTTTTCTGCGTGTCCAACATCAGCCAGGATGGGGTTCAAGTAGGTGCCTGACCCAAGGGTCCCAGAGGCAGGGTCCCCCTCGATGACCCCCACTGAATCCCCAGGACAACCAGACAGAGCATCGGGCAGCTGCTCAAGGCCTTTTCACTGAGGCCAATCTCCAGAGTCCCTTCTGGAAGGGAGGGGAACGGTTATGGGTTCAAGGAGAGGAGAGGCCAGAGGGTCAACCTCTGACATCCCTGTTGGGTTCCCCGTCTTTGTCCTAAAAATGGGCAGTCCTGAAGAAAGCCCCAGTCAGCAATGCTGCTGTCCCTGGTGCCAACCCCCAAAGTCTCTGTGGTCAGGGAGCAGAGGATGGCATCTCTGCCAGCCTCACTTCTGGCTGGTTTGGAAGAGGCCAGACTCCGAATGCCCCTTGGAGCAGATCAGCTTCCCCTTCCTGGGCTGCTGGGGACTCATCTGTTCCTATTATGCCTCATTTTTATAGAACAGGCCTCCAAGTACTGCGATGAACATGGGAACTGGTTCCAACATCCCGAGAGTAACCGGACCTGGTCCAACTACACATTATGCAACTCATTCACGTCAGAGAAACTGAAGGTGAGCTCGGTCTCTAGCCCCTAACAGAGGTGGAAATGTGGGAGCCTGTGCCCTCATTGTGAATGGTTGGCTGCCACCGAGGGGCCAACACGGCCAAAGCTGCAGCCCCTCCTGGGGCTCTGGGGAAGCCGCCGGGCCACAGCTTGGGGTTCTGCCTGCCCTCCAGCAGAGGGTCAGAAAGAGACAGATCCCCTCCCACCCACCAGCCCCTTAACCAACATCTGCCTCAGAGATGCCCAAAGTTGCCTGCCCTATGATGACTAAGAGGCACTTGTCAGTGGAGGTGGAGAGGAACGTGTGGAGAGGAGCATCAGAGTGCAGAATTCCCAGACCGGAAACTCCCTCTCCCCCAGCACTTCCACTGAGGATGAGCAAATAATCTCTCATGGACAGTCTGAGAGAGTTCCCTTGGCCTGAGAGTCTGAGTTACCTGCTCAGAGTTACACAGCCAGAATGCATCAGAGACCAGGCTCGAACCCAGATCATCTTCACTCTGAGACCTGCTCGCTATCCACTGCACTACACTGCCTCTCAAACAGAAATATCAGGAAACACTTCTAAGTACTATCAATTTGCAAAGTTAATATCATTAACAAATTGGTACTAGGTACTAGGAAAGGAGCCCACTCAAACAACCAGTGGGGAAAGCAGAGAATCTGTTGGGCTATAAAAATCTGGGAAGAGCAGGGAGCATAATTTATCTATGAGAGGAAAAATTGGTCAGTGCCTGTTACTGGCACCCAAGATTCCTGATAGCTCCTGGGGATGTCAGTCCCATCATACTCAACCAACATACTCAAGTACTGAGTCTGGGATGGAAATACTCTGGGCTTTCTGGGCTATCCAGAAACTCTCAGAGTTGGGGAGGGGGTGGGGAATTTTGTTTTTATTCAGAAGAAAATCCTAATGGTTGACCAGATAGCAAAGACGTCTGACAAGCATCTCCTGGCATAGGCAGCATGTGGGCACGGGCCGAGGGGGCTAGAGCCCGTCATCTGCTGGCACATTGTTCAGTGACCCTTGAGAAATCAATTTCATTAGATCCCACTTCCTAATGGAAAGCCGTTCAGCTAGTCTGGTCTAATTGAAATGGCACGCTCCCTGAGTCATCACATGCTGATTAATATGCTGCAAATGACAAGAGTGGCAAAGTCAAATACACAGACTTCTGGGACAGTGGCACACAGCTCCCACCCCAGGCTTAGGCCGCCTTGAATGGTAGCCCTATCTGTGTTCCCCACATGCCAATCTAGGACTCCTGCAGTAAGAACCACAATGGAATGAACCCAGGAGAGCCAGCCCCTTGGGCAGCACACCCCCTTTCGGCATGAGAATGAGCCAGAAGTAACAAATGAGGGACTGACTGTCCATGTAATCCCAACAGGGATGAATCTCACAAATAGATGCATGAGCCCTTTAAGGAAATGCAGCTGTGAAGAGGATGCAAAGACCTACCCAGGATGAAGACTGTCTCCAATGGACTTATTGGCCACCTAAAATGAGAAGCAGTGACCCTGGTGGCAGATTCCTTCATGGGGGAGATGAAACATTGCCCTGTTGGCATTCTCAGGACAGATGAAACCAGGAGAAATGGAAAACTGCCGCTACCACTGGTGGCAGGACGGGATAATAGGCTCTCCCCAGAGGGGGAAAGGAAGAGCACCTCAAATGTAGCAGGAAGCCTCACTTCACAGGGCATTTGTCCATCTCCCCTGGACATCATCCAGATGAGCAGGAATGACTGGACAACAGGAGGGGCAGCGCGTGGGGGTGGGAATCTGGCCCAGGGGAGACAGAAGCAAGTGAAGCGCCCAGTGAGCCTCTCCAAACCAAGCTCTCTCCCCCCACCCATCTTGACCCTCAGTGCCTTCCATGCAAAGGTGGATGCGCCCAAGGGACATGGACCCAGTGGGCTGAGGGACACGGACCCAGTGGGCTGAGGGACACGGACCCAGTGGGCTGAGGGACATGGTCCCAGTGGCCTGAGGGACATGGACCCAGTGGCCTGAGGGACATGGACCCAGTGGGCTGAGGGACATGGACCCAGTGGGC
>NW_020954595.1:15286868-15312412 GCF_900497805.2 Vombatus ursinus | reverse complement strand
GGACCCAGTGGGCTGAGGGACATGGACCCAGTGGGCTGAGGGACATGATTTAGAATGAAGACACTAAAGAGGCGCCAGAGCTGTGGATGCCTCAGAAGTCTCGTGTTTGTAACTTCATGAAGGTTTGCTTCCAGAGAAGACGTAGACAGCACTGGGCATGGCAAACATCCAAGGTCGTCCTTCACAGAAATGAAATCAGTGCTATCTGAACTGATCAGAAGTGACTAGCGATTGATAGGGGGGCAGTCAGGGAATGAGCTGTCCAGCCATAGCCCTACGTCAGCAACTTAGAGCAAAAATCAAAGCCAACACTGTCTTAGAAGAAGGCTGAAGACAGGTCAGCCAGAATATCTCTGATCCCCATCTCCACTCAAACTGCACTTCCAAGAGGAAGGAGCATAAAATGGGATCCCAGCTGAGAGAGAATAGACAAGACGGCCTCAGGAGAGGGACAAAGAGGAGGCAGGCCCCACTCCCACCCAACTTGGACACTGATTCCTGGTGATTTGACTGCAAAGATTGAGGGAGGAATGTGAAGCGGGGCCCCAGCTGAGAGAGAACAGACACCAGGAGAAGCATCTTGACAAGTGGATGATTGCATGGGCCCAAATACCTTCCCTTGGTGAGAAATGTACTCAGTATACTAATCTGAGAACTGACCTGTGAAAAAGCCCTGCTTCTCACGGATATTTGGGGTTCCAAGAGCTGCAGAGGAAAATGTGCTATAAATCTGAGTCCTCAAGGAAGAAGATGGGACTGCACAGGTTTGTTTTTAAAATATATTTGTTAATGGCTTCTACTAATATATTATTAGAATTTGTTAGAGAAATTTATTATTCATTATTAGAGAAAATATATTACCAATTTTGAAACTTTGTCATCTTCAGATAAAAACCAATTATTCCCATGGCAGTGGACCTACCAGTGAAGAGAGTCCCCAAACAGCGATATGACCCAATTATCTCTTAATAGGACAAGAGCACAGACCCCTGGTGCCTCTGGCATGCTTGACCCGGATTGCACCAAAAGGCAGGGAATTCCTGGCCATTTGAGGTCCCAAACTGTGCAAAGGCAATAATGGTCCCACTGACCAACCAGGCACACTCCAGAGCAGGACCGCGGTAAAGTGACATTCTCCTCTCCAACGAGGGTGCCTTTTATGGAAGGATTGCCGTCCTCCAAGGGATCAGAAGAATCTCAGTCACCAGTATGTGAACAGGCACCAGGCTAAGTGGCAAAAATACAAAGAAAAGTCAAAATATGGTCCCTCAAGGGACTCAAGGGCCTCACACATTCAGATGGGGGAGACGACCTGCGAACAATTATGGACCAGCGAGATGTATGCAGAGTGAATGGGAGACAGCCTCAGGAACGTATGTGCATTAAGGGAGACTAAGAAAAAGCCTTTCCTGAAGAAGGCAAGATCTGAGATGAGCTTAAAGGAAACCAGAGAAGCCAGGATATGGAGCAGTAAGAGTGTGCCAAGCTTGAGGACAGCCAAAGGCAGCGTAGAATCAGGATGTAGAGGGTTGTGGGGCAGGAGCGGTGATGACGCTGGTGCCATTGTATCACAGAATATGTGGAGGAGAGTAAGGTGTGAGAGGACGGGTTGTGAAGGGCTTGAAAAGTTAAAGATAAGCCTATTTTGGGTCCTCAATGTGACAGGGACCAATGAGGTTTATTGAGCGGGCAAGGCTAGGGTGGGGTGGAGCACGATCAGACCCGCACCTCAGGACATCACTTTGGCAGACAGACAGAGCGTTGCCTGGAGTGAGAGACCAACTAGAGGTCATTACCATAGTCCAGATAGGAGGTGACAGGGGCCTGTGCCAGAATCACGACAGTGCCAGAGGAGACAAGGGGGTGAACACAAGAGGCATAGTGAAAGCAGAAATATTGGATATGTGGTGTGAGGTTGATACCTGGGTGGCAAGCCTGGGTGATAGGAAAGATGGTGGTACCCTTGCTAGTAATAGCAAATCTGGGAAGAAGGGAAATGGAAATTTCAGAGGGAAGGTGAATTCTGTTTTGGATACGTTGAGTTTGAGATAGGACATCTAGCTCAAGAAATCCAATAGGCAGTTAGTGATGCAAGACTCAAGAGGCCCAGGACCGAGGCCTGAGAGACACTCATGGTTAGTGGCCACACCCTGAAGGAAGATCCAGCCAAGGAGAATAAGGAGCAGTCAGGCAGGGAGGAGGAGAGAGAGGAGACAGGACCAGGAGAAGAGAGCAACCGACTACGTCAGAGGCTGCCGAGAGGTCAAAAAGGATGAGGACTGAGAAGAGGCCATCAGGTTTGACCATGAAGAGGTCATCAGTAACTTTGGAGAGGATAGGTTCAGCTATGTGACGCGGTCATGAGCCAGAAGGCAGAGGTCTTAGAAGACAGTGAGGAGAGGGAGTGGAGACTCTCAGGGGAGACAGCCTTCTCATGGAGCTTAGCCATGAAAAGGAGAGATCCGGGACTGTACCTAGCTGGGATGGGCAGATCAAATGAGGGAGGTTGATAAGCACGACCTCTCTGTCTTCTTATAAGTCACTGAGAAGACTATTGAGTCCTTGGACATTACACCGCCCACAAGTCAAATCATTAAAGACCATGCTTTAGACTCAGCCAGTCAGTTCCAGTCTACCCAACTGAATCTAGCCTGCACTTCTCTATCTTTTCCCAAAAATAGCATAAAATATTTTGTAAAATGTCTTGCCTAGACTAGAATAATTCTTTCCTAAAGCATCCCCCTCATCTACCTGTCTACCATGAAGAAGGGAAAACAGTTGAGTGTGCCATGCCCTGCTCTGGATGAAGCCACTGTGGTTCTTTGGAGTCACTGCTTTCTTTTGCTGGAGTTCACCATTAATAATCTGCTCAGGAATTTGCCCAAGAATGAAAGTCAAACTCACTGGCCCATAATTTGGAGATTCTGTTCTCTCTCTCTCTCTCTCTTTCATTCTGGCTTGAAAATTGGGGCCTTATTTTCTGAACCAGCCCTACCATTTAAAGCTCGAAGCAATCATATCTGCCAGTTCTTTCAGGACTCAAAGATGGCATTAATGTGTCTGGGTCACGTGACTTGATCTCACAAAGAGAATTCAGGGCTCTTCTTTGCTTTCCCCTTTTATCTTGGCTAGCAACTCCCTGTTAAGGCTTTTAGTTCAGTCTTCCCTGGACCAAACATCAGTCTCCTTGGGAGAAAAAATAGAAACCAGTAAGCGGCTCTGCCTCTCCCCCACCCTCCCTAGCCATTGCCCAGTCAAGCCCAAGGAGCCTCCCCTGCCCCACCTTCCTGTTGACCTTGGCTTCCCTCACATCCCTCAGGTCAATCAGGGTCTGAACAGCTGTCATTGTCCCCTGCAGTCACGCTTGTCTGTTTATTCCCCTCCCTGCCTTTACTCCTACTATGCTGCTGTGTTCTATGAGCACTTTGAGCTGCTGATGACCTGGGGAGGCCCAGCGGGAATGAGATGCAGCGCCATCCAGGAAGGCCTGGAGAAGGAGGCCAGCAGGTGGGGACATGGGACCAGTGGTGCTGGCCAGGGCCTCAGGTGACTTTCACCAAGCTGCTCCCAGAAGTTTTGTCCAACCCCAAGTCACAAGATTCGAAGAACAGATTCCTGCCCTGTCCATCAGCCCATTGCTAACTTTGAAAAGCGGCTCCAGTTGGTGAAGATGAATGTCCCGGCAAAGCTGGGGCTTAGCCACATGCAGGCGAACTGTTCTTCTGGGACCAGTATCACTGTTCATTCTTTCCAGTGAAAGTCCAGACAGGAAGGTGGACAAGGGACCACAGATCTGGAGTCTTCAGGAGCCATCCAGGGTTTCCCAGGCTAGTCCCTTCATTTCACAGGGGGTGAAGCTGAGGTCCGGAGAGGGGAAAAAGGGTCTTACCCAGTAACCTGCCAGGGAGACATGTTTTCTTCCCAATACATCAAGGTTGGCTCTAAGCCAGTGGAAGGCAGAGAGTAGTGGCCTGCCTTAAGGGAGCTGCAGATGCTGATGGTGGACCATTGAGCCCCAGAAGGAAGTGCCCCCTTCTCCAGGCGCTGGTGCCAAAGCAGGGTGGGTGATCCGCTTGGCTCCTGTAGCAGCTGTGACCCTAGAAGGTGCCATGGAGGAGTAGTCGGGGTGGGGGGAGGAAGAAACCAGACAGGCTTTTAAGCCCTCTCACAACCAAGTATGCAGGAAGAAATAAATCGAGGCCTCTGGTGGAACAGAACCAGACTTAATGAAGAACAGCTGAGCTGAGAAGCCCACTTCCCCCAGAGCTCCACAGCTCTTGAGCGTGACAGCCAGCTAATTCACAGGCTCAGCAAGGGCACAGAAGCCTGTGGCCACAGCCAAGGCTCCTTCATGCCTCCCTTCTGCTCCCAGGCAGGACCTTGGCAAGATGTCAAGACAGAGGCAAAGTGGTCTGCCAGCGCCAGATCATTCTCTGCAATCCAAGCATGCCCTGCTGGGGCGGGGGTAATGTGAAAGTCGAAATAGCTTTTGCAGACTCTTTAGAAAGTGAGCTACTCCCCACCCCCACACCTCCAACCCCTTTCCCCAGGCAGCCTCAGAGGGGCCATGCCCCGCAGGGAGTCACGAGGGAGGCCAGTTTTTCTCTGGCCATAGAGGGACTGAGTGGTGGTAGCCCACAAAGCCTCCCTAGGAAGGGCTGGGGTCAGGGCTGCCCTTCAAAGGGTAAGGCCCTTCGCTGGGCTGGCGGGTTGGACAGGCATTAGTGACTGCTCCCTTCTCTTTCAGGCGGCGTACATCCTCTATTACATGGCCATTGTGGGACATGCCCTGTCAATCGCCTCTCTCCTTGGCTCCCTTGGAATCTTGTTTTATTTCAAGTGAGTACTTTCCAGGTTTGGGGAGGCGGCTGGCAAGCTGGCCAGGGGGTGAGGGGATGGAAGGGGGGAGCAGGAGGTCACTGTGGCAGATTCATCCTTCTTTTCCTCCTCTTCTGTCCTTGTCTCCTCTCCTCAGTAAGACCACAAAGGGAAGGGGATACCAGGAACCATTCTAGGAAGGACCTTGGAGAGCTGAAGCCCAGGGTGGAGAGGGACAGCTCAGGCCTGCCCTACAGGGTTGGCTGGATGCTTATAAAATCTGAGGAGGAGGGGACTGGGTGGGGGATGCATGACAGCTGGGATCAGCTGTCTGCAGTGATGCTGTGGGAAGGAGGGATTAGCTTTCTCCTGCTTGGCCCCGAAGGGCAGAAGGGGTGAGGCGGAGAGATTTTAGGTTCAGTGTCAGGAAAACTTTCCAATGGTGAGAGCTGTTCCCACGTGGAAGGGGGCTGCCTGGGGAAAGAGGGGGGGGAACTCAAGCAGGGGCTGGATGAGGAAACTCCTTGAGGGCAGGAAAGACTTCATCCTTGTCCTTCTGGCCCCAGGCCATGGAGGGCAGCACTTGCCCCCCCCCCCAAGGGGCCTGATCCTCATTGGAATTGTCTTGTGCTTTGGGTAGGATTTGGCCTAGGAAGCTACTCAAGTCCCTTCCAAGGGATTCCAAGAAAAAGATTCACTGAAGAGAGATGCAGAATTCAGAGAGTCTTGTCATTTTACACGAATGAAGAACACAGGTCTTTAAATAATTTTGAGTATGTTGAGGGCGTCTATCTGATTTAGTGATTCTGAATTTTAGTGAATTTACAATATTGATCTCCTGATTCTAAGGAAGGCCCCTCCTGGCTGCACATGGCCAGAGAAGCAGTCTCTGTCCCGGCTAGAGAGACCAGCTGGCTTTCAGGTGCCCCTTCTCCCCTGTACCTGAAAGCACCAAGAGTGAAGACAAGAGCACATGGGGGAAAATTCCCCCAAACCCAGCAGCTAGAAGCAGCTCCCCCACTGGCCGAGCTGTGTAACCAGAAAACAGGGAGCCAGTGTCATTTACAAGGAGCTTTGGAATCCCACAAGTCATTAGAGGGAGAGTTTTCCATTTTGCAAACTCCCCAGTTCCACACAAATGCACAAATAAAGAGGCGAAAGGGTCTCTTCGTGAAGTTAGCTTTGAAAAGTCAAAAGCTTATAAAGCAAATGACGTGGGGGATTAATTACTCGAATTACAATGAGAGAATTTTCAATAATCACAACCAGTCTGGAGCAGAGTGTGCAGGTGAAGCGATTCATGTGGGATTCATCTGGGGACGTGGCTCATTTTTCACCTATACTTTGTAACAATGAATAAATAGATCATCGTGGCTTTCACACATTTTCTATTAAAAACCTGTCACTGAAGTCATTATTTGGGCTTCTATAACAGTAGTGAGAAAAGAGGGCAGAAGAGTTTGGCTCTTTGCCCACAGCTGCATGGGAATGTTGTTCAAGCTTGAGGGGCAAGAGGGAAAGGTGCTGCTCCAAAGGGGCATGAGGGGGCATTTCCCATGCGGTAAAGGAGAAATGGGGTATGAAGCACCTGGAAGAGTGAGGTAAAGAGCTTGTCTGTTTCTAACATAACTTGGGATGAATGGGAATAAGTCCCACAGGGCCATCTAGGTGGGTCACACACTCGATCACTTCCCCGAACCCACACACCTGCATCTGGAATCTTTGGAGGGGAGAAATGGGGTCCCTGAGGAGGTACAGTGGGAGAATCACCCTTCTTTTCCTCCTCTTCTCTATATGACCCCAGAGGGCAGAGGAGACAAGGAACAGCTCAGCCTTGAGGATGTGGGAAAATGACTATCTGGATCTCCCTCCAGCCTTGGGAATACAGAACCCACTGGGCTTCCCCAGGTAACATGGCAGCCCAAAACAGGTGATACAAGCCTACACTGCCTAGAAAGCAGCCCAGTGCCCTGAACAAGAGATGCTTGAGTCTGTAGTCAGACCATGGCTGGAGGACGCAGCAGAGAGGACAGCGATCAGGATGGTCACTCAGAAGCAAGGCTTGCCTGAAGATTGAAGAGATGGATCGTAATCAGTCTAGGGGATACAGACAGCTGCCTTCAAATAGCTGAAGGCTCCCCATGTGGAAGAAGTCTTAGACCTTCCTGCTAGCTCCTGGAGAACCCTCGGAAAGAATGAGTGGAAATTGCAGTGTGGCAGATTTGGGCTCCAAACCAATCAGAGCAGCGCAGTGGTGGCACAGGCCACCTTAGAAGCTCTGGGGTTCTACAGGCAGAAGGATTCTTCAGCCATTTGTGAGGACATTGAAGTGGGGAGCAGCAGCCTTCCCACTCTGCAGTTCTGTGATCCCTGAATCTGTTGATCCATGGTAGTCAATACCAGAAGAGGATCAGATCTTCAAAGCGTTTAGAACTGAGGAGATCCAAGATGCTCAGGGAGGCTTGAGAAATGCTCTTATAGACAGTACCAGAATGACAGCTTTAGAGACAAAAGGGACCTCCCAGGTCATCTGGTCCAAGCTCCTGGCTTTACTGAGGCCCAGAGAGGTTAGGTGAGCTGCCAGCCCGCACAACGTTGCAAGAGGCCTCGGCGGGACCCCAACTCAAGATGTTGAGCTCCACACACTGGGCTCCATCCACTGCTCCATTTGCCTTCTAGAGGGTCTGTGCTACACTAGCAAAGTCAGGTGATGGAAGCATTTCCTGAACCCAACACTTGTGAAACTTTTAAGTCACAGGACTCATCTACATTCTTAAAAAATATTGAGCTTTTGTTTATTTAGGCTGTACCTATTGATAATTACCACATTAGACATTAAAACCACTTAGGATTATTATGAAAACTGTTTTGGCCCCATAGACCTCCCAAAAAGGTCTCAGGGATCCCCAGAGCACACTTTGAGAACTGCTGCTCTGGCCCTTTCTATGTAACCTCATATCCTTATATTTCATCTGTGCACATTTCAGAGGCATTGAGAGTCAGGAAGAGAGGGAGGAGAGAGAAAATTCTTGGCTATCATTGCATTGCCACCTTTAATTAATACCATTGTTTTCACTTCAATGGTGGCATGGCCATGGGGATCTGAATAAGCTCAAACTGTATCTTTCCTAGAATTCCTGGGTTCAAAACTGATCATCTTTGGTCTGTGGACTGAAGGAGTCTGGGACAGGCTGATGTTTAAATATTTATTGTTTATTGCTGTTTCGTATGGTTTGATTGTCTTTATTGATCATATGCCAAGAGAAAAGCAGTAGGCAATGCCTGTCCATCCCTGGGGAGGAGTGACTCCATTATGGCAAGGTCACATGACCAGGACTTCTTGAACTGTAGCAAGCTCAGGGGAGAGAGGCAAGAAGTGCCAGAGGCAGCTGTTTCTATTTGGGCATCCACATCCTGCAGGTGCCCTGCCGCACTTCCCTCACAAAAGGCAGAGCCTCAGGGAGGAAGGTCACCCATGCTCCGTGGCAGCTTCCTCACTGACACAAAGGGAGGGTCTCTAAGAGACTGTCCGCATCTCAGTTCTCCTCTTCTGTTACCTTTGGGACCACGCACAATTTCGGGTCATGACAGAACTCCAAAAGGTTAGCTAGAGTGTCTGGACTCAGAAATGAATGTGTTTCAATGGAAGGCAAGCTTGGGAAAGTCATACCGAGAGCCTTTGTTCTAGATCAGAGTTGGGAGGCTCCAAGAGTGAGTGGGCCCCCGTAGCCATGACTTAGAGGTGCAGCCCTCCTGCTTCTAGATGGAAGCGCCCTGGGAGTACCTGAGTCCCTTGCTGAAGTCACTCAGGAGGATGAAAGCTGAAAACAAACAAACAAAGACTACTCAAAGTGTTACCTAAGTCGTTTAGCAGCGCAGTCTTATCAGACAGTGTGGGGAAGAGACGCCAGTTTAGACATCTCTCCAAGCTAGAAATGGTTCGGATGGATTAATGTTAAAATGAATAAAGATTATTTTTGGCAGACTTGTGCCTAAAACACACACACATACACACACACACACACACACACACACACACACATACACACACATGAAAGATGAAAGCTAAGGAGTGCTGAAGGCCACCTCTAGAGTTCCACTCCACACAGGCAGACTTTATGTAAGCATGGGGCTCTGCATCTATCAGGCACTTACAAAGGTCGGACTAATGGGTCAAGGACTAGTGAAAGGTGAGGGAGTTAAAAACCCCCTCTGTGGTTAAGTGTATACTGAACTGAGTGGATTTGAGATGGCTCTGAAACTGAGGAAGGCGTTGATCTCTGAATGAGGTCCCTGGCTGAGCGGTAGCAAGATGAACCATTGACGTTGGCGATGGGTGCCATTGACTTGTATTTAGGATGGAAGGAGACCAGCATTTTATGCTTTCCTTTTATTAATCCACAGCCCTTGCAAGGAATAGAGAGAAAAGGGTTCTGGGGGCATGTCAAGTCTCCCACTCACCCCACCCCACACGTGTGCTGGGGGGGAGGGGCTGGTTATTCCCAGCAGTGATTCAAAATAGGCTCCCCTGCCCTGAGGCCTCTTGGGGAGGCCTGTCTTTGTTCCTTTTTCTCCTCTTTTCTTTCTGGCTCTGAACATCTCTATAATTATGCGACGTTATGTAGGAGGGAGGAGTAGCGTTCCCAACCCCAAGAGACAACATGGATTTCTATAATCTGCCAAACCCAACACAGATATTAAAATACCATTTCCTGGGACTCCAAACTTAAAGAAGGAAAATATCAATTCTAATCATCTCAAGAAAGATGCTCTCACAGGGTTCAAGCAATGGAAATCTCCACGACATGGAAGAGTAGTCTGCGGGCAGCTTTTGGCCCAGACCGTTCTGCAAAGTGACACAAATGAGCCCCTCACTTCCCTGCACCCTCAACTCCCAGCTCGCCCTCTCAGCTGAAGGGGAGCAGCAGAGCTCACGTAACTCTGAGCTGTCATCGTGGGACGGACGTAACCTTGTAGTGGATAGCACCACTGTCCTGCCTTCCCTTCCGCAAGTGACTACTGAGCATAAGACCCCGGGGCCCAGAGCTGAAGAATAGCTCAGGCTGTGCTCTCAGGACTAACCTAAGTGAACGCAGCAGCAAGACTGCCCGAGCCCTTGGCATCACCAGCGATAGCTCCACAGCGCTTGACCTACAGGGGTGTCATGTCAGCCCCTGATAGCAGCACAAGGGGGATGCCAAGCACCCCTCCTGCCCTTTGGTTCAGTAACCACAGGAGCCAGGGCACCATCCATCTCAAGGCATGTTCATAGCCAGGAAGGTTTCGGACTGGAACATGGCTGCAAGATGCAGTTACAGCATGAGACCCTCCCTTCGAACGGTCTGTGGCTGAATGCCAAGGGACAGCCATTTCAATAAGGGAAGAACTGAGAGCTGGGACAGGCTGCAGAGATTAGCTGGCCCAAGCGCTCATTCTACAAATGAGGAAAATGAGGCTCAGAGAGCCTAAATCACGGGTCCAAGGTCAAATAACTCAAGAAATTGCATTCCAGCGTTTCCAGTGTCAGCTCCTGCTCTGAAATGAAATGGGAAGAAGAAAATTACCTCTTTATGTCCAAGAACTAAGTCTATAGAACCTCAGGGTCAGGAGCATAGCAGGGAATGCCCAGAAATTCTAAGAAGGCAAGAATCAAAGAACTGAGCCTGCCTCAGATCTCTGTACACGAGTGCACGGCGTACACACTGCAAGCAAAGAAATCAGACTGACTGGAATGTGTCTCAGGGAGGGTGTAACTTATCCAAAAGGAGCACACGCAGTCAGCCAACAAGCCTTTATTAGAAACCTACTATGTACCAAGCACTATGCTGAGCGCTGGTGACACCAGGAAAGTCAAAGACGGTCCCTGTTCACAGGCTAGGGAAGGAGACGACGCACGACGATGGGGCAGCCAGGTGGCACTGCTGATAGAGTGCTGGGTCTGAAGTCAACAAGACCTGAGTTCAAATCAGGCCTCAGACACTTACTAGCTACGTGACCTTGGGCAAGTCACTTAACCTTGTTTGCCTCAGTTTCCTCATCTGTAAAATGGGAATAACAATAGCACCTACCTCCCAGGGTTGTTCTAAGGCTCAAGTTTAGCACAGTGCCTGGCATGTAGCAGATGCTAGCAATGATGTGCAAACAGGATACAAACAGGGTAAGTTGGAAATAATCTACAGAGGAAAGGCATTAGCAGTATTAAGGGAGATTATTGCAGAAAGTAGGATTTGAGCTGAAGAAAAGCATTAGCATGGCAGCCACGGGCTGCCAAGCTGAATCCTCCAGGCGGACAGCAGGGTCAAGGAGGACGGCACCAGGATATCTGAAGAAGCTCTACAATAGTTCCTCGTCTAGAGCCTACCGACCACCCACAGGTCAAGGGTAGGCTTCAGAGAGCCTGAGGACGCAGATGGGGAAAACAGGGACATCTTTATCTCACTACACATAGCTTATTGGGTATTTCATTTTAAGCTTTTAAAACCCTAGCTCTGAGAAGAAAGGACTGAAGACACGGCCGGCCTGCTGCCTGAGGCAGGACACATAGAAGGTGAGGGGTCCCTGCTCAGAGGGTTAGGGATACCCCACCCAGCTTTGACTTCTAAGAGCTGCACGAAAGACAGCAGCAAGCACAGGTGACGGGGCCGAGTACAAAAGCAGGCTCCTGCCGTCAGAACGTCTGAAGAATGGAAGCGAAAGACGAGCTGAGGCTGCCGCGGAAAGGAAGAGCTAAACAAAACGGGGAAGGGGTGAGCTGTGGCTGAAGAAAAGAAATGCGTCCCTGGCTGGGCTGGCTGGAAGCCGGCAGGGCCTCGGAGGCTCCATTGTCCTCAGCTGAGGGGAGGAGGAGAGGATTTTGTTCTTTCCTCTTTTCCTCTGCTTCGTGTTCTCCTGCCTGTTCCGTTCTTCGGTACCCGTAGGGTGGTTTTCTTCAGTTGAGTCTCATGCTAAGCTTTATTTAAAATGTTGTTTCCTCTCTACTGTTTCTCTGTTTTAGGAGGCGATGCTCAGAGAATCGTCTTTCTCCGACAAAGTTTACAAACAAGTTAAATTCTAGCCAGGGTTACCTCCGGCTGCCATGTCTGTTTGTTGAGTAACCCAAGAGCTGGCTGACTGAGGTCCTTTTCTGGGTCTTTGGGTCTCTGTTAAGGCACTTGATTTGCATCATGGAGTTAATGCTTTGTTGTTCGGTCAAGTTGGACTCTTCATGACCCATTTGGGGTTTTCTTGGCCGAGATCCGGCAGTGGCTCATTTTACAGTTAACGTAGTCTGTGTGTTATGTCCACTCATATCTATATCCCATTTTTCATCATCAAAACCTTGTTTAAATGGAATGGCATGGAGTTGTTTTGGGGATAGCGATGCAATTTTTTTTCACGTTCACCCTTTTTCTAACTTTGTGCTAATTGTGAGCTTTCATGAAGTCAGTGGGTTTTTCTGCAGCCAGTGCATGCATCCAGGGTTTGCTCCCACAAATAATAAGCTGTTTCCCATCTGTTAAACTCAAACTGTAACAATTTCACAGGGAGAGGATGTGAATGTGTGGGGCGTGCACTGCTTCCAGTGCCTTCTGATTTTTGTCTCAGAGTACTCACAAGGTGCAAAGCAGAGGCTTCTGGGCCTCCCTCAGGCCTGTCCTCTCAGAGCCCTTGTTCCTGATCCGTATTTTCCAGACTCGTTCTTGTTATCCTCACCTACTCCTGTCTTTACATCGCCGTCCCTATCAAATCTGCATGCATGGATTTCATCCGAAGAATACCCGGCCCTTGGTAGAGTGAGTCTGTTCTGTTCATCTTCTGCAGCAGGTGTTGGTGCCAATGCTGCGATTACTTTCTTGGTCACAATTCTGAGGTCACACTTCTGTGATGACCAGCTGTGCCATGAAATGATGCTTCCTTTTGCCTCTGTCTAGCTAGTCAACCCAGCTGTGCCAGGTCCCACACTCGATCCTCCGAGGAGAACCAGTGAGAGCTTTTACCTTCCCACTGGGTTCCTGCTTCTCTCTGTCCTCTAATGTTTCTAGTGAAAAGGCCACAATGCGTATAATTTCCTTCCTCCAGTGTGTGTCCATCCATTAGAGCTTGGACAAGGACATCTCGGATTCCAGCAGTTAGGTTAACGTTTGTCACTGGTCTGTCTGATTCTGAGCATCCCCTGACCCCTTTCTGTCCTTGTGCTGGCGCCCCCCTCCCAGAAGCAGGAGGGGCTACACAGGACTGAGGGCACTTGGGATTTTTCTTTGTTTTATGCTTTGTCCAGCCAGAGTTCCTCACTGAGTGGCCAGTCTGCTGGCAATTGGCTTTCCCCCTCTGAGTCGGGCTGGACCTCAGAAAGCAACCTCTCTTGGCCTGGAGAAATGCATTCAAAGCTTTCCTAAGCTCTGTCCTGAGAGTAGAGCCACAGAGAATGCCAACCTGTGGCAGAGCCTTCAACAATGCAGCCTCCCTCCACCCCAGAGTCAGCAGCAGCACGAGATGAAGAGGACAGAACACTGACCCATGCCCACTGAGGTGACGGCTGATATGGGCAGTGTAAAGGCTCACTCAGCTTCACACATCCCAGGCGGGGGAGGCATGACTAGATGCAGCCTTTGATCTGGGGGTATAGTGGAAGTACTAGGCAGAGGACCTAGGGAGGTGCTTGTCCCCCTGTTCTCTGCCCTGGTCAGAGCCCAGCTGGAGGGCTTGGTCAGCCTGGGCCATCCTGGTCCAGAAAGGCCATCGAAAAGCCAGACAATTCCTAAGGGCAGGTGACCAGGAAAGAGCAGATCTCAGTGCTTGGCACAGAGCAAGCTAGTAACAAAGGCTTGATTTTTGACCGACTAAACCACTCCCTGGGAATCTTAGCATCTGAGTCCTAGCAGAAAGCAGGAATAATGCTCAGCCTGCACAGAGAATCATAGTGCTGGGCTGGACATAAGAGCCAACTTCTGACTTCCAGGTGTGGCGGGCAAGGGGTGCTAGGCTAGCTCTCCTTGGGTGCCGAGGGCAGAACTGGGGCTGTAGAGGCATGGGGAGAAGGGAGGTGCAGAGAAACAAACTGAGGTTCAGGGCAAGGAAAAACTCCAACAATGAGTCATCCTAAAGACTGGGCCCCCTGGAAGGAGGGGTGACCTCCCTCTCACTGGAGCCCTTCAAGGGGAGGCCAGCCCACCATTTGTTGTGGGGAGGGGGTCCAGGAGGTATGCATTTAGGGTCCCAGTTGAATCAGGTGCCTCTGAATGAGGTCCCTTCCAATTCTGCAAGTCTGTCCTCCCGCCACACCAGGCTGTTTGACTTTTCAGGTTCCCTGCCCCTCCCTGGCCCCCACGATGTCTTGAAAAGCCTGCTCCAAGGGATTTAGGACAGCTCCTAGGTCACAGCTGGCTGCGTTCACAAGGTCCATGTGGCCAGAGAGCTGCCTTGGAGACACAGGAGGGGGGAAGGACTCCTAGCAGGGCTGGCACTCCCTAGGCCATGAAATGCCTATGAGCCCCTCGCTGAGCCTGTGACCTGACGGGAGGGATAGATGGCGCTGCACCTCAGGTTGTTACATTGTAGACACGAGGTGGTAACATATCGTTACATTCATCGTATGAGGCCATGGACATGTTGCGATTCATGTGACCCTGTAAGCATTATAGGATGGCTAGGTGGCGCCAAAGTGCACAGAGCACCGGCCTTGAGTCAGGAAGACTCATCTTCCCGAGTTCAAATCTGGCCTCAGACACTTACGGGATTACTGAGTGACCGTGGGCAAGTCACTTAACTCCTGTTTGCCTCAGTTCCTTTTCTGTCAAATGAGCTGGAGAAGGTAATTGCTAACCACTGCAGTATCTCAGCCAAGAAAACACCAAATGGGGCCATGGAGGGTCAGACACAACTGAAAACAACTTTATTTTCCACTGTATATGGTGTGTGTTACATGTTTCTGCATGTTTTGGGGGAGCTGGCATGTCCACCAGTCTGCAAAAACATCATCACAGGCAAGCATCAAAGAAGTACAGGACTCTAAAGCTAGAAGGGACCTGAAGGGACACCTAATCCAATTACAGGTGAAGACATGGGGGCCCATGGAGGGGACGAGACTTGTCCAAGGTCATACAGGCAGGAAACATCAAAGGTGGGAAGCAGGCATCGCCCCACTCGAGGGACAGACTATCTTCTGATCTGCAACTGTATCCTTCATTACTGGAAAATGAAAACGGCGTTTTCATCTATCAGCTGGTGGGGGCTGCAGAAGGCTCCACCATGAAATGGCTGCCATCAGGTCTCAGCTCATTGCCAGATACCTCCCATCAGAAATCCTGAGGCCAAGTGTTTGCCCAGCACCACGGTGATGTGCGCCCCAGCTGTCACCAGCCCCTGCTCTCTCACCCTCTCTCTCTCTCTGCTCCACAGTACTTTAGGGGAGCCTGGCATTGAGATGGGAACAAAATGCGGGTGGAAAGACCCTGACATCCGTGACAATGGCCAGGACTGGGAGAAGCTCAGCTCTTGTCAGAGCATCCTGAGCTTTCCTCCAGATGCTGGCGATTTGTGCTGGTCCTAGCAGGGCTGGCTCCCAGGGTGAGGTCATAGCTGTTTGCTTCCCAAGGAGGAGGAGCTCTAGGCGGCCTGGGCTTGTGAGGAAGGAGGGGCTTGCCCAGCTGCCTTGCGAGCCCTCAGCAGCAGGGGCACAGAGAGGAACGCTTTTGGTTCCAGAAATGATCTGCCTGGCCAGAGCGCAGCACAGCAGGAAGCCTCATCTATTGCCCACGATAACGACAATCAATAACATTGATAGAGTGCTTACTCTGTGGCAGGCGCTGTGCGGAAACACTTGGTAATTAGGCCCTCATTTGATCCTGCCACGGCCCTGGGAGCGGGGCGCTCCGCTCTGAGGATGGACGGGGGTGTTTGTCCGCAGCCTCTCAGCTTCCCCCTCGCCCACCTTCCTCCCCAAGCTCCCAGTGCACCGTGGGAGCCACGGTCCTTTCCTTTACCCTGCACCTGCGTCTTCCCACTCACTCTCTCCTCCTTTGGAGCCAAACTGCTGCTAATTGACAGGTCTGATCTGGGAAAGGGCTTCCCAAGGGAAAAATCCATGGAGCTTGGGGTGCCAGGGTCTGGCTGAGTCAGACACATACTGAATTCTTGCTCCCCAGATCTCCTCCCACCCAGTGTGATCTGTGGTTGGGAGTGGAGGCTTTTCCTCCTTCCTTTTCATTGGCTCGGCCCCATAAAAAGTCTGGAGGGGTGGCAGGATCCCTGAAATGAGAAAATTAAAATAAGCACCCAAGAATGGTCCAAAGGACTCTCCACGTGAATGCCTGGAGACAGTGGTAAGCACACCTGGTTCAAATGCCAGCCTCACCCCTTGCGAGCTGTGCAAATCTGGGCAGGTTCACTTCCCTGGGCCTGGGGTTCCCCATCCGTACAAGGCGGGGTTGGCTCCTGCCAAGTCTGTCTTTGGGGCGGGCCTGTGATCCACAGGTCCTCGGGAGCCCTAACGGAAATAGCTCTTCCCAGTCAGAGGCCAGACGTGGCATTCACACTTCCACCGCTGCCCGGGTGGGGGAGTGCCCATCGCCTCCAGGCTTCACACCTTTTGTGTCACACCCCAGCTGCACCTGAAGCAAGTAAGGAGGAAAGAAGGCTTAGCAGAACTCCCTAACGGTGCATTTCCAAGATACAGAAGGCTCTTCTTTAGAATCCTGTTTCTGGACACCAAGTGTCTGACAATCTCGGCCAGCTCAAGTCCCAGTGGTGTTCTGTTCTGGCCCCAGACCAGCTGTCTTGTCTGGGCTGGGCGCCAGGTCGAAGTTTCAAGCCGCCTCCAACCAATGGGCTTGGCAGGGCAAGACTCCTCAGGGGTTCAGTTTTTCCAGAATGAGCTTCCAGCCTCTCTCTGGGAATGACAGACCCAGGCTTGAGGTGGGCACTCCTTATTTTTAGGGCAGCTAGAAGAGAATAGTGGTTAGAGCTCTGGGCTTGGAGCCAAAATCTGAATTGGAATCCTGCCTTAGACACTAACTCTGAAACCCCCAAGCAACTCTCCTAATCCCCCACAGACTCAGTTTCCTTATCTATAAAGCCAACATCATCATAGTGAAACCTCTGAGAAATTCTGAGGGTGGGGGAGGGAGGGAGCCACTCCCCTTTGCTGGTGGCTTTACCTAAATAAAATCTCCCATCCAGATGGATGAAGTGTCTCTGGTCTTTAGGAAGATGGACCCCTCCACTTCGGACCTCAGACTATTTAGCATCCAGGCCCCTTTTCTCCTGGGATGAGAACCCTCAGAAGGCCCCTCCTCAAACATGTGTGTGCACTTGTATGTGCGCATGCACACACACACACCTAGATCATAGAAAGCTCACATAGTCTATAATGGCTATATGTCTGGACTTTTTTTTTCCCTATTAGAGGGGTTCCATTTCTGGAATGTGGCCTCTAATTAGAGAGAACTCAGGTTATCACACTATACATAGATATGCACAATGACACAGAAGGTGTGCTTGCCCATGTGTGCACACACACACACATACACACACATACACACACACACACACACACACACACTCAGGAAGGGAGTGCTGGCTGCCAAAAAATGAACTGCCCTCATGCTCTGGCAACTTCTTTGTTCAAGTTACCTTCCTGATTCATTTCATGGGTATTTATTTCGTTATTTATTTCATGCTTTGTTTCATCATCTTTCATTTCTGAAGCAAGCAGGGTTGGGGCTCAGAGCTTGAGCTGTTCCTGTGCATTTTTTTTTTGTTGTTGTTGGTGAGGCAATTAGGGTTAAGTGACTTGCCCAAAGTCACACCGCTAGTGAGTGTTATGTGTCTGAGGCCAGCTTAGAACTCAGGTCCTCCTGACTCCAGGTGCTCTATCCACTGCGCCACCTAGCTGCCCCCTATTCATGTGCATGTCAGCAGGGCATCAGAGCTTTCTGGTGGAGAGCGGGAGGGGTTCAATCCTCGGCTTCTATGGACCCTCAACCACAGGCTCGGGAAAGGGGCAGGACACGTATAGTCTTTTGTTTTGTTTTGTTTTTTTTAGTGAGGCATTTGGGGTTAAGTGACTTGTCCAAGGTCACACAGCTAGTACGTGTCAAGTGTTTAGTCTGAGGCCGGATTTGAACTCACTGACTTCAGGGCTGGTGGTCTACCCACTGCACCAGCTAGCTGCCCCTGGACACCTATAGTCTTCATTCTTCCCCAGGACTACACGGTCAATGAAAAAGCTGTGCCTTAAATCTGGCTCTGCTGATTAGCAAAGCTGGATTCTTTCCTTCTCAGCACCCTGTGCTATTCAGATTCCACCATCAGCACTGGGAAACCCCACAAGGAGCCCAGACATCTGCAGGTTAGGCGAGGGCCAGCATGCTCTGACTTCAGCTCCCAGACACTGACTCGACCCCCATGTTGTCTGTCTTTCAGAAGCCTCAGCTGCCAGAGGACCACACTGCATAAGAACCTGTTCTTCTCTTACGTGCTGA
Source organism: Vombatus ursinus (assembly GCF_900497805.2). Classification (NCBI taxonomy): domain Eukaryota; kingdom Metazoa; phylum Chordata; class Mammalia; order Diprotodontia; family Vombatidae; genus Vombatus; species Vombatus ursinus. The sequence goes on along the minus strand of NW_020954595.1, from coordinate 15,294,134 downwards.
ACTCTCTGTTCACAATTGTCCACCTGATTGCGGTGGTACCCAACCCTGACCTCGTGAAAAGAGACCCTGTAAGCATTGCATGTTCCTGAATTTACTGTGTAAGACGCTGCTGTGAACAGGTCTGGCTTGAGCCTGAGGGGAGGGAGAACGCAGCAGCAAATGGAGGCTTCCAGCTTTTAAGCCCTGCCCTATTAAGACTATCCCAATGTACCCTCGGGGGACCCTCTCTCATACGACTCTGCCTGAGAAGCTACCCCGATCCAAGAAATTCTGGGAGTCCACATTCACTCAAAACCATCGTGGAGAAGCCCCTACCAGTGTGTTTATATTTACACATCAGTCCTAGGATAGAATTAATTCAAAGCAAAGGCATTTAATGAACTGGCGCAGAGGGAAATTGTCAAAAGAGCATTTTCTCATCAACCTGGGACACGCTCTCCCATACATTGATATACCATTAGTAGGAAGAGGGGAAGCACCTAGAAAACACATATCGAGAGACATCTGTTTAGAGAACATGTATGGCCGGGGTATCATTGGGGAGGGAACATCACAGGCTCTATGTTGGAGGGTCACAGACATTTTCTGGTGATGTCCTTGAATCGCTTACTCCATTCTAGGTACTGTCTGCTAGATGTTTATCCACTGGTCTTTAGTCCCTTCTCCCATTCATGTTTTTGTACCTATGGGTCTTTTCTTGCTATTAATAACTTCCAGGAGCAGCTAGATGGTGCAGTGGATAGAGAACCAGCCCTGGATTCAGGAAGACCTGAGTTCAAATCTGGCCTCAGACACTTGACATTTACTAGCTGTGTGACCCTGGGCAAATCATTTCACCCCATTGCCTCGCAAAAAAAAAAAGAAAAGAAAAGAAAAAAAAACAGGCTATTAATAATTTCCTTGGAGCATAATCTCTAGTTGAAAGGATGTGAACAACTTAATAACTTTTTTTTTACGTAACTGTGTTTGTATTTATTACAGTCTCTGCACCATAGAAAGTGCTTAATAAATTGTTGTTGACTAACTAAAAAAAAAAAAGGAGTAAAGGACCTTAGATATGATCAAAAGCATTTATCTAAAATGAAGAGCTGGCTTTGTTTGCAATGGAGAAACAGGAGAAGCCTCTCCATAATATCAGGATGAAGTTAAAAAAAAAAAAAAGAATCCGTGCTCTCCATTCTTTTTGAACACAGTAATAGCAAGGCTGAGTAGACCAATGAGACAAGCAATAGAAATGAAGGCACAAGTGTTGGCCTAGAAGATGTGAAGTTCTCTTCAGGTATCTGCAGATGGCTTAGTGAACGATTGGACTAATTCAAAGTTTCACCCAGCAGTGAGTTGGCGCACCTGTCTTCCCACAGCACCTCCAGTGCTGGATTTGTAGTCATTTCCATCTTTGCTGTTTTGATGTAAATGAGTCAATGTGTATCTCTGTGAAGATATTGGATAATTTTTCACATGGTTGTTGATAGTTTGATTGTTGATAGTTGATATTTCTTCTTTTGAAAACTTCCTATTTTGGGGTCAGGATTATTGGTGAAAGGCTCTTGCTCTTATAGATTTGTGTCAATCCCCTATAGAACTTTTATTTCAATATATTATTTATTTCAACTTATTATTTCAATAATATTTTATTAGAGAAACTGCATGCAAATATTTTATCATTTGATAGGTTTTTTTTCATTTAATTTATTTATGGTGATTTAATTTGTGCAAATGCTTATAAATTAGATAGAGGGAATTGATTTTACCTTTTATAATTGCTTCTACCCGGTATGGTTTTTAAAAAAATCTTACCCTGCTTATAGGTAATAATAAAATAATAATATCTACCATTCTTCTATAAGAATTTTGTTGTGGTAACATTTTATGGATTGTTTATCCATTTGAAAGTTACGCTGGTATATGGAGGAAAACGATGGTGTCAGACTAGTACATAAGGATGCCTGCGGGTCACATACTGACGATTTTAAAATGTGATATTTTCTGTACTTTTATTTCTTTCGTGGAATAAACATTTTCCTCCGGGGAGGGCACCAGGGAGGCCTTCAGGTCTCAGCTGCCTCTGGTGTAAGACGTTGATCTCAAGCTCTTTTCCACTCAAGTGCTTCCCAGCTTTCCCAGATGTTGTTGTCAAACGGGGTGTTTGTGTACCTCAGAGTTTGTGTCCTTGGGTTTACCAAACCCTGGCTTGTTGTAGTGTCTGTGTCTAGCTAGGCCTTGCTCCTCTAATCTACTTCAGTAATTTCCTCAGCTGTTGTTTATCCAGTACAAGAAAATGTGGGTAATCACTGGTTGGTAATAGAGCTGATGTCTGCCATGTCAAATTCCATTCCTCCTTTTTTCCATTATTTCACTTGATATTCTTGACCTTTTATTCCTCCACATCTGGAGGGTAGTTTGCGGTTCTATTTACTACAGCGACAAGAATACACGTTTACTATGTGCCTGATACTGTGCCAAGCACTGGGGAGGCAAATACAAGCTGAAAGAAAGACAGTCCCTGTTCTCGAGGAGCTTATGTTCTAGTGAGGAAATACAACCCCTAAAAGGGGAGGGAGGCAGGCTAGGGGGGAAGGGGCAGGGAGCAAGGCAGCCAGAGCCTGGTTGGGGCAATGGTAGAGAAAGTCTGGAGAGCAGCTGGAGGTGAATGACTCCAGTCTCTTCTATCTTAATAGGTTATTGTCAAATGTTTGGTGAATTTTGTTGATTTAAGGGAAATTCCCTTTCTTTCTTTTCTCTGTTTGCAATGTACAGAAAGCTGACATTGTTGAAGATTTCTTTTGTATCCTGGGACTTTACTGGAGCAATTCTTGGCCTCAGGAGGGGGTGGGGTTAGTGATTCTCTGGAATTCTCAGGCTGAATCGTTCACTAAGCCATCCACAGATACCTAAAGAGAACTTTGCATCTTCTAGGCCAACACTTGCTCCTTCATTTCTCTTGCTTATCTCATTGATCTATTCAGCTTTGCTATCACTATTGTTCAAAAAGAATGGAGAGCACAGATTCTTTTTTTGGTTTTTTTTGGGGTTTTTTTTGGTTTTTTTTTTGGTTTCTTTTTTTTTTTTGGCTTTTTTGGTTATTGTTGTTTTTTTGCTTCATCCTGATATTATGGAGAGGCTTCTCCTGTTTCTCTGTTGCAAACAAAGCCAGGTCTTCGTTTTAGATAAATGCTTTCGATCATATCTAAGTTCCTTTACTCTTTTTTTTTTCCCAGTTAGTCAACAACCATTTATTAAGCACTTTCTATGGTGCAGACACTGTAATAAATACAAAGAATACAGAGAGAGCAAAAAAAAAGGTCCCTGCCCCCCAAGGAGTTCACTAGTGTTTGCAATTCTCAACAGATATTAATCTTCAAGATTGGAGAGCGAGAAATCAGAATTCCTGGGAGTTGCCAAAATCATATTATTTTATTTTTTTATAATATTTTATTTACATGTTTTTAAATAATAATGAGTGACCATAATAATAAATAATGAATCATTTTTCTGTGGTAGGGTTATAATAAAAATTTCAGAGAGTTTCTGAAAATATTTAATATAAATGCATGGCTTATTATTATGAGTCACTATATTGTGACAATGATTTAAAACATATCTGGCAATGAGCTGACTGATTTCCTTTATTTTTCATAAAACACTTCCAAGATCCTTCATACTCTTTATCCACTGTTATGGTTGTCTAAACAGTGTTTAATAAGAAATATTAATTTTAATCATATTTACAAAAAATTGTAGCCTATAGCAAATAATCAAACAGTAGAAAATGCCAGCAATGATTACTGGATGGAATAAGTAAGCCCTCTCTGTTGGTGAGTCATTCTTGCAAACAAAATAAATATTAATAAGTAGACGTGGATAGTATACTTTATACAAATCCTATGAATAGCGTTCCAAGAAGTAACAAGTTTTGGAAGCAAAGTAAGTCCTTAAATTGGCCATTTTAACATACTATTCTGTGTAGCGTTGTTCACCTTACTGGGAGATGTGAAGTTGGATCATATGAATCCTCTATATATCACTGTTTCCTGCTTTTGCTTTTGCCTTAGTATCAATGGATTCCTTCAAACCAGCAATGTTTATTGTTAACCTTCAATTCTCACAGAAGACTTATCCAATTTCCTGACATTTTTTTTTCAGTGGGATTTGGGAGTTAGAAAAACATATAAATTTCCCAAGAAATACCAGGAAGAAATTCCTTCATGGAAACACTAAAGCTCACATTATGATGGGGGAGATAACTATACAGGATTGATGGCATGTCATCTCACAGGGAAGGCATCCATGGGGTAAGAAGAGTGAGAAACGCTTCCTGAAGAAGGTGGGATTTTACCTAGGCTTGAAGTAATTCAGGGAAGCTCAAAGGCAGAAGGAAGAAGGGAAAGGTTTCTAGCCGTGAGAGATAGCCAGAGACAAAGCAGGTAGTTAGGAGACAGAATATTAGGTTCAGGAATGTGCAGAGCAGTAAAATACAAGAAACTGGAAAGGAGGAAGAAGCCAGCTTGTGATGACTTTAAAAGCCAGACAGAGGAATCTCATTGGGTCCTGGCAGTACTAGGGAGCCAATGGATTTTTTGAGGAGCATACTGACATGGTCAGATCTGTGCTTTAGAAAGATCACTTTGGTAGCTGAGTGGAGGGTGGACTGGATTTGACATAAAGAGTATTGACTGTTGTCATCCTTTTTCTGTATCTATTGATATAGTTGTGTGATTTCCATTCTTATCAGTAATGATTAAGTATTGTATTGCTTTCTTAAGTGTTTCAAACATTTACAATTGGAAGGGACATTAGAAGTTATCTAACTATAAACTCTACATTTTACACAAGAAAATGAAGCCCAGCAAAGTTAACTGACTTTCTCAAGGTTATACAAGTAGTAATCTTGGATTTGAAATATGTTCTCTCATCAAGAATGCTCTCATGGAACACTCTTTCTACTGTTCCACAGTCAGTATTGGGCATTCATGATTATTTAATTACAAAGGTAATGTGTTTATAATGAATATTTTTAATATGTAGCCATACCCTTTTGCTAATGACTTATTTGCTACTTTAGTATCAATATTCATTAGTAATATTAGTCTAAAGATTTCTTTCTCTGTTCTATCACTACCAAGTTTGTGCATCAGGATCATATTTGTCTCAGAAAAGGAGTCTGATAAAGTGCTTCTTTCTCTATTTCTATGAGCAGCTTATGTTACATAGGGATTAGTGGCTCTTTAAGTGTTTAATTGAATTCATTTGTAAATGCATCTGGACAAGGAGATTTTTTCTTTGGGAATTCATCTATATCTTCCTTGATTTCTTTTTCTGAGATGGATCATTTAGATTCTTTTCCCTCTTTTTATTAATTTGAGGTTTTGTACTTTTTTTATTTCATTCAACAAACATTATTAGCTTAATAGCACCTAGTGTATTTAAGGTACATACAAAGACAAAAAAAAAAAAAGTCATTGCCCCCAGGGAGTATTCAATCTGCTAGTAGGATTCTCCTACACAGATAAGAAATACAAAGTACACACCAAGTAATACAAAGTAACTGTGTGAGGGCAAGAACACTACTAACAGGAGAAAGAAAGGCCCCATACAGAGATGGCCCCTGAGCTGGGGTCCAGGAGCCAAAGGTGAGGCAAGGTTGTGCTCCAGGCGTGAAGGAGGACCATGCACTAGCAGACCAGCTGGACTTAAACAGAGAGTGTGTCAAGGGAATCTGTATGAAGCCAGACCAGAAGGACAAGTGGGAATGAGACTCAGACAGAGGATCTGCAGTTCACCCTGGGGCAAGGGGAGCTGCTGAGGAATTTGAAGCCAAGTCAGGTCTCTGTTTCAGTCCTATCAGTTTGGCATCTGTGTGAAAGGAGGACTGGACACACTAAAGACGACCTAGAAGGCTGCCGAAATGGTCCGAGGAGGACATGAACTATGGGAAGAGCAGGGTGAGTGGACAGAAGGGGATGGATATGAGCAATATGGTGGACAGCGGGTTAACAAGACTTGGCAACTGGGAAGAGGTAGGAGTTGAGAGAGGGAAGAGTCAAGGCTGAGACCTGGTTTACAGAAGGACGGAGGTGCCACAAACAGAAATGGGTCAGTCTAGAGAAAGGATGGATTTGGAGGGAAATGAGTATAATTCTGGCTTTTCTCCCAAATATTTATGCATTTCATTTAGGTTTTCAGATGTGTTATGGTTTAATATAATTGTCGTAGTCATGTCTAATAATTTTCCCTAGTTCCTCCCTATTAGCTGTGAGGATTGTTTCCTCATTATTGGGAAATCGATCTTTAAGTTTTCCTCCTCTTTTTATCAAATCAGCTAATGGTTTGCTTCTTTTGTAGGTCTTTAAAAACAAACAGCTATTTATCTTTTTTATTAGTCCAATAGAGTTTTTGTTTGCAACTTTTTATTCCTCTTTTGATTTCTCTAAATTTTCTACTTTTGTCCATGGTTTGGTATTATTGATGAGAGAGAGAGAGAGAGAGAGAGAGAAGAGAGGAGAAAGGAGAGAACATTTATACACATATTAAATGTTTACTGTGTGCCAGGCACTGTGCTAAGAACAGAGGACATAAGACATTTTCTGCTCTCAAGAAGGTTATGTAGGGGAAGACAAAACACGAAGGAGAGCTGTAAGGGATGGGGAGGGTGAAGGGCAGTAGCTCAGGGATTCACGGTATGTAGTGGAGAGGTAGGGAAGCCTGTACAGCAAGGTGAGCGAGGAGTGAAGTGAGTAGCCCGACTAAGGCTCCTCAGGAAATGGTGATCTCAGCCAAAGACTCACCTATCAGAAGAGTAGGCCCCAGGGCACAGTCACCTGGAAGGGGACAAGTTCATTAATTCATTTATTAGATTGCCTGTTAAATGATTAGATAGATCCCCCTGCCAATTTGTTCATATGTGTTCAGAAATATATAATTTCCTCCAAGAATTGCTTTGGCTGCATTCCATAAATTGTGTTCTGTTATCTCATTGTCCTCTGTCTCTTTAAGATAATGATAATTTGCTGTTTCTATGATTTGTTCCTTAACCCATTCATTTTCATGATGTCATTATTTAATTACCATAGGGCACGCTCCATTTGTTCTTATCACTCAGGAGGATCACAATTGTATGTTTTAGCATGTAAAGAGCGACTTTAATATTTCTGCCTTTTTACCATCATGTATGAATTATCTGTGAGATGCTAAAAATAAGTGTGTACCTTAGGATTGCTGTTCAATAATCACCAGAAGCCAATCACATCTAGCTTTCCCAAAATTCTA
>NW_020954595.1:15259909-15286858 GCF_900497805.2 Vombatus ursinus | reverse complement strand
GAAGAATTAAATGGCAAACCTCTCCAGTATCTTTGCCACACAAAAAAACAAATGGAGTCATGAAGAGTCAGACATGACTGACTGTCCATACAGTCTACAAGCCTTTAGTCTCTTTCATTTCTTGCTCCTGGACCACCTTTTCCAAAATATTTTTACCCTCTTTCTAGTGCCCACCTTTGTATTGACATCAGAGTATTAAAATATGTGTTTTTCTAATTCCTAGTAGATTTTTCTCTATTTCCTTCTCCTCCTTTGTAGTGAGCTTTGGCACATCATAGACAATTGCTTCCAAGATGCTCTTTTTACTGTACTAATGATGAGCCCTGCAATAGATGTCCCAGGGCCCCATAAAGTACTGTTTCTTTTCATCTTTTGGGACACAATGAAGTCAGCTCTGCCAACTCCTTTCTTTGCCTCTCTGAGAAAATCCCATAAGCTATCCTTCCACTGAGAATGTCCAGATGAATGCCACTCAGTCCCTCTGGAAAGAAGTGTACTTGATGGTCATTGGACAAGAATCCCACATTGAAGGCACCAACAGCGTAGTTGACAGTTATGGATGGTCTAAAGACTGTGTGGTTGTTAGTGTGCCCACATTCTGCCACGTGACCACTGTGGCTGAAGAAGCAGACAGGGCCTCGTAGGACAGAGGGCCCTTTTGCATTCTGCCTCACGTGCTGCCAGGACCAAAGAATTCACCCCAAAGTGGCCAGTCTGCTGGTGGCAGATATTTCTGTATTGACTAGGCTGGTCCTGGAAGGTAGAGCTGAGCAATTGTGGGGGCTATCATGGGAGGCTGTCCAGTATGGCAGACCCTACTAGGGCTGGCTGACTGGCACAGCCTTGGAACTCAAATGCCTAGACATTGCACAGAGGCCTCCAGGTCAATAAATGACTGACTACAAAGAGCCAGGGGATGGAGTTGGGGGGCAGGATGGATCAGAATCCTGTGATAAACTCCAGGCCAGGGCATGAATGGAGGCCATGAAGCACTTCCCACCTTTCAAAAACCAATGTGGAAATTATATCACTCCCAAGGAAAGTGCCCACAAAGGTATCAGTGAAGGCAGAGAAAAGTAGCCAAAGTGCTTGACTCCCTGGCCCCCAAAACACCTGTCCCAGGTACAGGAAACTCACCTCTGTCCTGTTGCTTCTTACAAAGGAAGCATCATGTGCTTCGTGAAGTGAGCAGAACCAGGAGTACGTTGTACACAGTAACAGCTACATTTTATGATGACTAACTTTGATGGACTTAACTCTTCTCAGCAGTACAAGGATCTAAGACATCTCCAAAGGCCTCATGACGGAAAATGCTACCCACATCCAAAGAAATAACTATGGAGTGTGAATGCAGATCGAAGCAGACTATTTGCTGTTCTTTTCCTTCTGTTTTGTTGTTTTCTCTTTCTGGTGGTTCGTCTTATTGGTTCTAATTCTTCCTTACATCACTAATGTGAAAATATGTTTAGTAAGAATGTATATGTAAAGCCTATATCAGATTGTGCATCGTCTTGGGGAGAGAGGTGGGGAGGGAGGGGGAGAAAAATTTAAAACTCAAAAACTTATAGCAGTGAGTGTTGATAATTCAAAATAAATTAATTAAAAAAAAACAAAACAAAGGAAGCATCATGGCATTTCACTCTACTGCAGGACATCATGAACAAGTGTTCTAGGAAAAAAGGCACCTTTGTCACTAACCCAAATAACCAGGAAGAGCATGCCATAGCCTGTACAGTCGATCAGGAGTCTGTGGCCCCTCTGTGTGGTCGGTGAGGCTTTCCACAGGGACATCTGGACCTGAGTGATGTGGGACCTTCACTTCTCCCGGACTTGTTCCATGTTCTAGACCCCTCGCAGCTGGTCTGCTTGCATGAAACATCAGGCATATTGGGAGACCCATCTCTTCTTGGCTGGACTGAGTCACAGCTCCAGCCCTAGAAGAGCCACCTCCAGAGGGTGAGGAAGGGGTGCCCAGGGGCAGGGGCCACCAGGTCTCCAGCTGAATGCTCTCTTTTTTCTGCCCCTCTAGGTGAGCTGCAAGGTCCTACAGTTCTTCCACCAGTATATGATGGGATGCAATTACTTCTGGATGCTGTGTGAAGGCATCTACTTGCATACTCTCATCGTGGTGGCTGTGTTTGCTGAGGAGCACAGGCTGCACTGGTACTACCTTCTGGGCTGGGGTATGTATGGCTGCCTCCCCTGGGTCTTCTGACAGATCAGCCTCCTGAGGCCTGGGCAAGTACACAGAGCTGAGCGCAGTGGGGACTTCGTGCGGGGGGCAGATGCTTCTAGAAAGGACACACGTTCAAAGCAGTAAACAGACAGAAAACATACTGCCTGTCTTCAACATGTTGTAGGAGACAATAGCCAAATTCCACCGTGGAAAATACTTCTCACCTAATATCCTCAGCTAATGAGAAGCAGCATGGGATGGAGAAGAAACTCTGGATTGGCGTCCGAGTGCCTGGGTTCAAATCCCAGCTCTGCCCTCTACTCTCCGTGTGACTTCATCTCTACAAGCCTGTCAAATAAGGCACTGTAGTAGATGACTACTGGGGTACCTCAGTACTGCGCAAGTACTTCACTTAGGCTCTGAGGTACTTTCCGTCTCGGTGGAAGGCACTCCTTCGCTCTCTCCTTCCAAACTCAGCTGAAGCCCCACTTTTCAGGATCCCTCCAGATGCTCCTGCCCTCCCCTCAAAATTCCCTTGTTTTTATTTTGGAAGGAGAGGGAGAGAGAATGACAGAGAGAGAGAGAAGAGAGAGAAAAAGAGGAAGGAAAACAGAGGGGTAAGAAAGAGACAAAAGACAGAAATGTAGATAGGGAGATTGGAGAGGGATGGAGGAGGAGGAGGAGGAGGAGGAGGAGGAGAAAGTGGACAGAGAGCTGGCCTGAAAGCCAGGAAGTCCTGGGTCCATATCATGCCTCTGACACATACTGATCGCGTGACCCCCAAACAAGTCACTTAACTTCTTAGTGTCCCAGGAAGCTCTCTAAGACCACAATTTTCAGAGACGGCACCAACCCACCTTCATAGGAGTTTCCTTACCTGGGAAGCCCTAAAGCAATGAAGCCAAAGGTCCAGTTCCCATACATACATACATACATACATACATACATACATACATACATACAGAATAACTAATAATAACTATTATTCCCATTTTACACATGAGGAAATTGGGGCCAACAGAGCCGAAGTGAAGTACTTGCCCAGGGTCACACAGCTAGGAAGGGTCCGTGGCCAAATTCAAACTAGAGTCTTCCTGACTGAAAGCCCAGTGTTCTGTCCACTACTACACTCTGCCTGGTGGTTGTCTCTTCTGCTAGAACAGAGACTCCCCAAGGGCAGGAAGTGTCCCATTTGTCTTATGTCCAGGGGCTAGCCCTTTGCCTCATACAGAATAAGCATTTAAGTACTTGTGGGTTGACTGATTAAATCTAGGTCTGTACGATATGCTGAGGCTTCTAACGGATGCTTTCTATAGGCTTACAGTCTATTGGGGGGGGGGGGTATTACGGGGAAGGGACCTCTCACACCACAGCCTTCAGGCAGGGGAACAGCAAACAGCTGCTGCTACCTCGGGGCACTCTGCTCTTCCAGGTTTCCCTCTGATACCAGCCTGCATTCACGCTGTCTCCAGAACCAAGTTCTTCAATGACAAGTAAGAGCCCATTGACCTTGACCCTTCTTCCCGGTGGCCTCCTCCCATCCCAGACACCCAGACTGACCCTGTGCTTCCTTTGCAGCTGCTGGATGAGTGTGGACACCCACCTACTGTACATCATACACGCACCCATCGTGGCGGCGCTGCTGGTGAGCCCAGTTTGGTTGCATTCATTAGCATCACACAGAGTCCCCTCCAGTCAGTAGATGATTCCTGGGTGGTAGAAGCAGCCCAAGGCTCCCCTTCCCCAGGCATGTCCCCGACTTGGCCTCCAGCAGTGAAGGGAGGCAGGCCCAGGCAGGCCCCAGTGGCACTTAAGGACCTCAGTAGGGAGGGGCCTGAAGAGGAACTGCTCGTGAACCCCGCTCTGAGGAGTGGGTTTTGCAGAAATGCCTCATGGTCTGGTCTTTCCACACCTGCCCATGGGAAGAGTGCGAGCCCCCAGGGGCCCAACTCTGTTGTTCAGCCCGGAGAAGGGGAAACACCAGAAATTCCCTGGAGGGAGCCTGAGCCTGGGACAGATGGTTCGAATGAGATAACATTCATAAAGCGCCTGGCGAGGAAACCGAGGCAGGCAGAGGTTAAGTGCCAGGATTTGCACTCTCGCTCCCTCGGGGGCTCCAGGCAGCCGCAAAGGGGGTCTGGGGAGGGGGCGCACGCCCGGCTGCTCCCCTGATCCCCGGGCGCCCCTTCCAGGTGAATTTCTTCTTTCTACTCAACATCGTGCGAGTGCTGGTGACCAAGCTCCGCGACACCCACCGCGCCGAGTCTAACATGTACATGAAGGCCGTGCGGGCCACGCTGATCCTCGTGCCCCTGCTGGGCGTCCAGTTCGTCGTCATCCCCTGGCGGCCCGAGAGCAAGCTGGCCGGGGAGGTGTATGATTACGTCATGCACGTGCTCATGCACTACCAGGTAGGGACGCTCCCAGCCTGGCTGTCCAGACGCCCCTGCTGCTCCGTGGGGCTTCCCTCGAGACTGAGGGCTGCCCTCCCAGCGTGCTGCAGGAGAGCCAGGGGGCGCGTGGGGCCTGCCAACACCAGCCACTCCAGGCCACAGCATTTCATTAGGCAGCAAAGACTCTATTAAGTTGGGGGACGGGGGGTTAATTGGTTGTTTCAGAACTGATGAAACGAGATGGATGCAAGGTGCCTTAGGATGCCACCCGTCAGGGCTTAGTAATTAATGACTTTTCTGCTTCCCAGAGAAGCTCTGGCATGTCCTGTTTCATCACGGCTGGGGCTATTTCCGACAGCCGCCAGCGGGAGAACATGTAGGCACATGCTCCCAATACAAATCCCAATATTCCAGAAGTGATAGCGCTTGAATGTGGAGAAAAGAGTTCTTGACCCAGAGTAGGAGCCCCAAGCTTAAAAACCACAGCACGAATAATTAGTGAGGAGGGAGCAGAGGAAGAGGAGGAGGGCCCTGTGCATTCACCCGCACCTTAAGGCCTGCCAAGCACTGATGGACTTATCTGCTTGATCCTCCATCCAAGCTGCTGTGACCGTGGGCAAGTCATCAAATCTTTACCAGAACAAACAAAAAAAAGGGGGTGGGGGGGAGGGGGAGGAGGGCAGCTAGGTGGCACAGTGGATAGAGCACTGGTCCTGGAGTCAGGAGGACCTGAATTCAAATCTGGTCTCAGACACTTGACACTTACTAGCTGTGTGACCCTGGGCAAGTCACTTAACCCCAATTGCCTCACCAAAAAACAAGCAAACAAACAAATCTTTACCAGCCCCAGTAATTCAGCTCTGAACCCTGCCTGGAAGCAGCCCCTTAGAGATCAGCCCCAAATCACAGACTCTGAGAGGTGGCCCGAGCTTGGGAGGCCATCTGGTGCCAGCCCAGACTGAGCTAGAAAACGCACATAGTCTCATACACACTCTTACACACACTCACACTCATAATTATATACAGTCTCACACTCACACACTCTTACACACACTCAGTCTCACTCTTACACAAACTCACACTCATAATTATATACAGTCTCACACTCACACGCTCTTACACATAATCATACACACAGTCTCACATGCTCTTACACTCACACTCATAATCATACACACACAGAATCTCACACACAATGTTACACACACTCATAATCATATGCACAAACTCAGGGCCTCACACTCACATTCATAATCATATACATACTTTCTCTCTCTCTCTCTCTCTCTCTCTCTCACACACACACACACACACACACTATACCCAACAAATGGTTATCCAGCCTTTGCTTGAAGTCCTCCCTGAAAGAAACCCATGACCTCCAACAGCTTTTGCTGGAAGCAAGTTTTGGTTTTTGGTTTTTTCTGACTGTGAGCCCCAGTCTGCCCATACGGCTTCCCTGAATTGCTCCTGGGTCTGCCCTTTGGAGTGTTGCAGAAGAAGGCTAATTCTCCCCTTCCTTCACCTCCCCCGAGCCTTCTTTTCTCTGGGCTGACCAAGCCCAGCTCTTTTGCCATCATGGTCCTCCAGGGGCTTTCCAGGTAATCAATACCCCAGTTAATAAAAATCCGGACACTGTTAGAATTGGAAGGTACATAGATGGAGAATCTCTCTCACTTTGCAGTTGAGGAAACTGAGGCCACAAGAAGTCAAAAGACTCAAGGCCACACAGCTAGTTAATGCAAGGGCCAGGCCACTCATCCCTCTGAGTCCAGTGCTCTGTTAATTAAAAGCAACACAATGACCCAGCAATCACTGACACCCCATTTCTTGCCTTTTTTCTTTCCTGTTGTTTTTGTGTGTAGGGCTTGCTTGTGGCTACCATTTTCTGCTTCTTCAATGGCGAGGTGAGCATTTCTTGGCAATCCCCTGGCTCTTGGCCTGAGGTCTTGAAAAACTCAATTCAATTCAGCAAACAGTAATGAAGCACTTCCTCTGTGCCTGGCACTGTGCTAGGCATGGGATGCAGAGACAAAAAGGAGATGCACCTTCCCTCAAGAAGTTTGCATTCTACTGGGGGACATGATATGTAAGCAGATAGGTAAATCTAAGGTAATTCAAGGAGAGAGAGGGCTCGGGCCTTGGTGGGGAAAGGGAGGAAGAGACAGTGACTTAGGGAAGATTCAGTGAAGGAAGAAGCCTGATCTAAGCCTTGAAAAAAGAGAAGGCTTCTGAAAGGCCAAGGAAAGGAGATGGTGTGCTTAAGGCACAGGAGAGCAGTGAATGGAACACCATAACACAAAGTGGCTTATTCCATCTGGAAGAGAAGGTCGGAGAAGTGGAAAATGTGAAATAAGGCTGGAGATGGGGGCAGGGCGGGGGCTTTAAAAGCCAAATAGAGGCTGTGCTTGATCCTAGGAGCAATAGGGAAGAGCTCACTGAGTTGGGGAGTGACACAGTCAAAGCTGCGCCTTAGGACTATCCAGCAGGTGTCCTCCTGAGCTCTTCTCTGGCAGAATCAGTACTGCAGCAGCTCCAGACAGTGACCCGCCAGCCCAGGGGTGGGGAACCTGCAACCTTGAGGCCACATGTGGCCGTCTAGATCCTCAAGTGCAGCCCTTTCACTAAATCTAAACTTCAAAGGGAGGCACTTGAGGACCTAGAGGGCCCCTGGTGGCCTCGAGGCTGCAGGTTCCCCACCCCTGCTCCAGCCTATCAGCCCAGCACTAGGCAGGGGAAGGAACCAATGGTCAGTCACCTGGCCAACAGCCCCTCCTCCTCCTCCTGCCTCCCACATGGTGCTAAACCAGTCAGGGTTGCAGGTAGAGTTCATCTGGATTTCAGCAAATCGTTTGGCAAACAGCTGAGTGGCGCAGTCGATAGAGTGCAGGGCCTGGAGTCAGGAGGACCTGAGTTCAAATTTGACCTCACACCCCGGCTGATGAGTGGTCACAACCTAACAGAGGCTTTGCCGAGGGTGGGCGAAGGAACCTCACCATCCACCCTCTATTCAAGCCACGTGCTGGGGCTTCTGCACAGAAACCCTTAACTGGGGTTAAGCCCCACGTGAAATGAGTCCCTTATCACTCCATCCTCCCACGAGGCTCAGGGAAGGAAGATGCTTTGGAGCTCCCAGAGACGGGGCCCTGAGGCCCTGACTGTACTGACTCTTCCCTTGTGTTATCCTCATCCACACCACAATCCAGGTCTTTGGGGAACACGCTTCACACCACAACCCCAAGCACAACACAAAGAGAGAGAATGAGCTGGAGGGTTCTGGAAGCCCAAGGCAGTGTGCCAACACCATCACCATTTATCATCATCATAGCTGGCTTTATGAGACCCTTGAAGGCTTGAAGGCTTTGAACAGATGATCTCATTTGATCCTCACAACAGCCCTGGAAGGGAGGTGCTATAGTTACTCTTATTTTGCAGAGGAGGAAACTGAGCATGAGAGAACTCAAATGGCTGCCTGAAAGTCCCACTGCTATTAAGTGTCTAAGGCAAGATTTGAATTCAGGTCTTATGACCCCAAGCCCAACTCTCTCTCCCCTGCACCACCCATCTGTCTATAATATATCATGACAAAAGACATGAAAAACTAATGCTTAATGCACGCCCACTCTGACTTCCTCTTGGGGAGAAATCCCCGTGTTATTTATAGGGCATGTTTCTTTCTGTGAAAGCATTCGTTTCTAAAATCCCCCGATGAGCAAAATTCCTCCCCAAGATTCATTATCTCCGATTTCTCTACTTTGGGAATAGAAGTACTACAGACCACCACCACTGCCGCTTGGCTGGGAGGCTCCCTTCCAGCCCACAGTGGTCTGTGGGGCCCAGAAGATGCCCAGAGCATAGAACATCCCACCTCTTGTAACAACGTTCCTGTGAGAAGATGGAATGCTGGTCTCACCGGGGTCAAGTTAAACCGGCCAGGCAGGCTGGCTGCACCCTGGATGAGGCCCGCTACCACCACTCCCGCCCCCCAAAGAACAGGAGGGAATTGCCCAGCGCTCGTGTCCTAAGTCCATCGTGTTAATTCTCAGCCACCAAGGTTAGGAACCTGCAAAGCGACTGCCAGGACAACGTTGGCTGCCAGCAGCACTGCCCTCTTGCCCATTCTCAAGTCCTGTCCAACGCCCCCTTCAGCTCCCTTCAGAGATGCAGCAGAGCAACCTTGGATGTGAGAGGAAAAGCAGGTGTGGCCAGCTGGCCACGCCCCCTCTGGGGCCCCTGTCTCTGGTATCTCCACCTGCCTCCAGGCCCTCCTGGCTACAGACCTCTCAGCAACTTCAGGAAAGATATGCCAAGATCAACTGGAAGGACTGGGGATGTCACAGGATGGGGGTTTGGAGGCAGAGTGGGGAAGGGTCACCCAGTTTTTGCACGGCTATGTCATGAAGAGGGATTAAGCTTTGCTCTGTTTTACCTTTGAGGACAGACCTCAGAGCAAGTGATGGAAGTCACTCACAGAGTCAGACTGTGGCTCAGCAAATGTCAGGGAATGGGCTACCTGAGAAGGGAGTGAGCTTCCCAACCTAGGGGATATTCAAGTTGAGGCCAGATGTCCATATGTCAGGGACTACTGTTCAAGGAGGACCCAATGTCCTTTAAAGTCCCTTCCAGTGCTGAGATTCTGTTTTGTTCTAAGACTCGAGACACTGAGTTCTCGTCAAACCTGCTCTGTGCCTACTCTGTGCCAGGATGTCAGTGTGACCTTAGGCAGTCGTGGGACTTCTTGAGGTGCTGGGCTGCATTGGTAGACGGCTTTCCTCCAACACCAGTGAAATCATAGGTGTGGACCCAGACCACCCAGAGGTACCAGGCCCGACTGTGGTTCTGGGTAAACATGCCCCGTGTCTACCCGTGAAGGGTTGACAGACCCCTGGGGGATGGGTAGGACATAGCATGTGCACCCCCACAAATGAATGCTAGGGAGAAGGGGCAGGGCAGCCGGCGGGACCCTTGGAGTCCACCCAAGGCCTCGAGGAGGGAGAGAAGACTTTCATCCATGCCAGTCTCCATCCCTGGAGGGCGGCACCTGAAGTATGGCTTGGAGGGACAGACGGGTTTCTGTGGAGTCCCCACCAGGCCCCATGGACATCTCCATGTAAGTTGCACAGCAACAGAACAGGGAACAGCTGCTAGTCTGGTTAGCAGGGATGGGAAATGAGGCTGCAAATGGAACCTCGAGCAAGGCTGTGCAGGGCCTTGAATGCCAGGCTAGTTCAGGACAGCACTGATGTTTATTCTCTTCCACTGTATTCTCACTCTGAAGAACTACTTTGGAAATGCTGAAGCTCGTCTTCCTTAAGAAAATACAGGATGATTTTTTAACCGAAAGGACTTTCCCTAAGGTCCTCGAGGTCTGGCTCTAGCCTGGATGAGGTGGATAATAAAGCCCTGGACCCTTTACAAGCTGCATGGCCTGAAGCAAGCTGCCCCAACTCCCCAAGCCCAGGCTTCTGCATCAGGCTGCTGCTGGCGCCGGGCTCTCTGCAGCACTGTGTGGTTTGTGTATATTAATGATATCTAACACTCAGGCATCACTTGACCATCTGTGACTCCCTGGTCCCCAGGGACACTGGATCAGCCACCAGCACAGTCATGGGTTGGGCTGAGGTGCACACACCTCCACAAGGTGCATACTTAGCAGTTCCCACAAGAGAATACATTTCCTCCCTTGAACTCGTGCCTTGAGACTTGCTTCCTGGCATTAGCTGTAAGATTCAGGGAATCCAGAGCCACTCCATTCATCTACTCAGGGCCAGAGTCGAGGCAGCAGCAAACCACCAGCCTCTGGGCCTGAAGGCTGACAGAAACATGAGCCACACGTTGGCTCCTCCTTGAAGCAGTGGCCCAGCCCCGAGAGCTCAGGGCATCCGTTCCTTTCACCTCTATCCTCCTCCCCGAAAAGGCTTTACAAGGTGGAGAGGGGGCTCAGAGGTGCTCCTGAATGACACTAACCCCAACCCTTCTCTTCTTCCAGGTCCAAGGAGCACTGAAGAGACAATGGGCACAGTATAAGACTCAGTGGGGCCAGCGGCGGAGGGACCGCTGCTCCACCCGCTCCACCTCCTACACAGCCACCTCGCTCATGGAAGTCCCTGTTTACCTTTATTCTCCCGACGCCCACAACGAACAGCTCAATGGGAAGTTTGCCATGGAGGCCTCCGAGATCACCGCTCTGAGGTCCAGAGAGGCGTCCACTTGATTGGCTGGCAAAGGAGGAGTGGTGGGCCATTTCAGTGTCTTCCTTTTGCCTCTTTTCTTCTCTCGTCCTCTTCCTGGCAGACTCTGGAGATCTCCTCTCCAGGGACCAAGTTCAGCAGCTATGTAAAGAATATTTCAATTGACTTGCAGATGCAAGTCCTGCCCAGAGTGAGAATCTGGGCAGAGTTAGAAGCATGTTTGAATGCACACACACAGCCACATTTATGACTTCTCCCATCATTAATCCAGGACCTAGAAACGATCCTGTCACAGCCACAGGAACAAAGCCCACAGAAAGTACAGAAAAGTGAGGGGTCTGGGAGACAGGGCGTGCACTCGTCTTCCATCTCGAGCTACATTCACATGTCACTCGCCCCTGAAGAATGGGTCTCTGCTTTGAGGCTTCGGACCACAAACTTTCTGGGAGCACAATGCTGGTTTCCCAGCTAAGCAGGTCCAGTCTTCTGGGCTGTTGGTGTTTGTGGGGTGTCATCTTAATAGCATGCCATCTAATGCTAGGCAACATCTTCTGGGCTGATTCATTCAAACATGAGCTACATATGGGAGTTAGGGATCAAAGACTTTTCTGGCAAGTAAATGCCAGGGTGGAGCAAATGGGCAGGATTTGGCTCAGGTCATTGGACTGGCACATTTTTAATCCTTTTCTAAAAATGCCTCCAGAGGCACCACCATCCATGAAAAGTTGGGCCTCCAGGATCCATGCCCACCTTTCAGACAGCTCCTGAGGTATGGTGGGAGACTGTGTCCAGAACTGCAGCTTTCCATGAATGGAGGGGCTTTCAAGCTCCATGCCTGCTTTGTGGATAACTCCCAAGGTACAGTGAGGAACTGTGCACAGAGCTGCCACTTTCAGGAATGAATGGCCCTCCAAGCTCTATGCTTGCTTGGCAGACAGCTCCCCAGGCATGGCAAGGTACTACACCCAGAGCTACAGCCTTCCCTGAAAGGATGGGCCTCCATGCTCACCTTGTGAACAACTTCCCAGGTGTAGTGGAGGACTTTGCCCAGAGCTGCCATGTCCCATCAATGGATGGAAGTATGGATCCATGCTTGCTTTGTGGTGAGGGACTGTGCCCAGAACTGCCACCTTCCACGAACGAATATTCCTCCAGACTCATTGCTCTCCAACCCTGCCTTGTGTATGGCTCCCCAGGTGCAGTGGAGGATTGTAACCAGAGGTGGTACTCTCCTGGGTATTGATTGGGTAATGAAGGGTATTAATTGTCTCTCCTCCCTTTAACAGCAGTTGGTTTTTCCAACTCTCCTAAACACCAGGGTTTGGAAGACAAAGGGAAGTTTGGGTGTCTGAGCCATTTAAAGTGGTCTCCATCTAGCAGAAGACCCTCTGTCTGACTTCCCTGTGACTGACAGATCAGAGGTCCAGTGGGAGTCTTCGTGGGCTTTGGCCATGCTTAAGGCAAGTTTCTGAAAGAAGCCTTCTCTAGGTAGATTCAGCACTGGACAGCTCCCACTGGGCAGAAACCCAAGCAGGCTAGAACTCTCTCTCTAGCTTTCGCCTGCCCAGCTATTCACACACAGGGATGAGCTGCCCTCCCCACTAAGTTCAAGACAAGCCGGTTGATGCTTAGAGGAAAGGAAGAGTTTGCCGATACTCGCGCATTTCAGGGTTAGAACTCACCAGGACCCTCCAATGTGAGCTGGGGCAGGACCAGCCGGTGTCCTGAAGGAGCGGGGGCATCACTAGGCCTGGGAAGGAATCAGTGAATCCAACATGGCCACTAGTGACCTGATCGCTGTTTAATGGGCATGCTGAGGGATGCCAAGGGCCAGGCATGGAACTCCACCACTTCTCTGGTTTCCACGCTTGTTGTTTCATTCACACCATCTTTTAGGACAGAGTTAGCAGAGCTGCTATATCCAGACACCCCTGCCTGGGTTTCCCTCACTGCATGCAGGGCAGTACAAGAATATTCTCAGGCCCCAGGGTTTTGTGTGGGGCTGGGTGTCACCCCCACTTTGTTAGTAACTTTGGGAGATGGGGTCCCAAGACTACTTCAATGTATGCTGATGCTGTGACATGTGCGCGAACACTCTGGATGCTCCTGGTGCTTTTAGCAGGACTGAGAAGCTGGCCCTTATGGCCACCTGGGAAAACAGGACACCTGACAAAGGTGACCACTGCAACAGGGATAGTGAGTACTCTGTGTACTGTTTACAAATCCTGCTCCCTGCCCACAGATGTACAATCCAGGCCTCTGTGTCCAGGGGGAGGGATTCCACCCTCACTCCCTTGTCTCTTATCTCTCACTCCTTTCATTGGCCGATTTTCCCTGGGCGCAGTCCCTCACCACAAAGCAATGAGTGGGAGTTTTTCCTGTGTGGGGCAAAGGGTGAAAGCATGTCATCTCTTAGGTACCACATCCCCCTCCCCAACCTCAATTACTGCTTGTGTCCAGAAGCCATATTTGTTCATGATCATGCCTGAGCTCCAGTTATTCCTGTGTTATTCCTGGGCTTTATGTGTGCTAGATAAAGCAAATACAAGACAACCTTCTGGCCTATGCTGATTGTGATGTCTGATATGTCCTCAGAGCACTGAACCAGGGGACTTGTCCTCACTGGGAGAGGTATCCCTGCAAGGTCACTGAGACAGCTACATTGACTTTTCACCTAACCCTTGGAGGTGGGGGAAAAGGGGGCTAAGAATGGACAGAAAGTGGGCAGCTAGTTAGGGTTAGTCAGAATTGGGGTGAGGGGCCATTGCTGCAGAAGCCCGTGCTGCCAGGATGCTTCCACCCAAAGGCATCAAATGGGATTAATGGGGCTAAAACAGGAACCAAGGTAACCTGTCATTCGGGGCCACAGGTGATCTGTGGGTTCCTCGGGACTGAATGATAGCACCCAAAACTGCTGCTTCATTGGACCCAAAGGCTAGAAGAGACATGTGGACCCTCCTGCCACATTCCCCGCCTCCCATGTTCATGCACATGCATACATGAGCACACGCACAGAGCTGTAATGGTGCTCTCTTCCCACCCATCACTTACTGATCACAGTAACTTTGAGTAAATCATTTCTCCTTGGCTCCATTTCCTCAATTGCAAATTGAGATAATCACCCTTATGCTAAGGCCTGGGGTGGAGTGAGGATTCTGGATGAAAGGTGGATGGCCTCAGAGTCAACAGCATCACTAATTCATGAAGGGGGATGGGTCATGGAAAGCAAGCAGCCCCCACAAAAGACCAAAGACAGGCCCCAGAGTCACAGAAGTTAGAACTGGAAGGGACCCCAATGGCCAGCCCATCCAACTATACCTTAAGTGAACACCCACTAGAACATGGAGGTTGTCCACCTCTGCTTGAAGACCTCCACAGGCGGGAACTCACTCCCCTTCTAAACGCTCTAGTCTTTAGGGAGTGGCTACTGATGATGGAGCCTCATCAGCTTCTCAGCTGGTTCTACTCTGCTCTTGGGCAGGATGGAGCTGGGCCAATCCTTCCTCCCCAGGACACCCCCTCTTCTCTCGGCTTGGACGTATCCCCTTCAACAGAGGCCCTTCCCTCGCCTGCCTGCTCTCCCACTTATCAATGGCCTTCACCAATGGCAGCTCTCCAGACTGAATGGGGCTCTCCTCCAGAGGAGGTCTGACAAGGGCAGACACCGTGTGTGCCTCTCAGAGCAGCCCAAGTTGGCGGCACCTGTCACCTGCCACCACATCTGTCACACTGATGACCTGTTGAGCGGGCGATCTTTTCCCAGAGTGAGCTCCCCTGGCATGCCCCCATCCTGCCTCCTGCAGCAGGCCTGGCTTTCCAGGCTGACTTGCCATGCCTGCCCCCTGCCCCACTTTCCTCCCTCAGCTCCTCAGGTCTCAGCACTACAAAGAATCCCTGTTCACAACCCCAAGCTGTCTTCTTGTGCTTTTTACGCCTGCTTGGCTCCCAGATCAGGTCCTGCCCACTATACCACACCCCTCCCCCTACCTCAGCCTCTAATTCTTAAAAATGGGCAGAGGACAGCACCACAGCAAGAATGAAGGGGAGAAGCCTTAGGAGGGAGCCAGGCTACCTGGGCTCTGCCCCTGGCTCCCCTTGACTCTTCTCGCCTCTAAAAAGGGTGTGATGCCCCGCCTTTCCTAAGGTTTGGAGTTGTGAAGATGAGGGGAGCCTAGGGAGTGGCAGGCCATCAGTGTGGGGCTCTGGGAAGGATGTTTGGGGTACAGGCCACTATCTTCTGGCACTTCCCAGGATTCCCCCCCATTCACCTGAGGCTCCAAACTCTCAGGGAGAGAGTCCTCGATGCTGTGCCCCTGAGAGGCTCCTCTGGGCTTGACGAAGCCACAGGAATCATTTGGAGGCCATGGCCAGGGTTCGAGGGACCAGAGTGAGGAGCTCTTGCTGCCTTCGGTGGGGGGGCCCCATCTGGACCATCAAGCCCTTTTAGCAGAGCCTTAGGGGATCCTCTGAGATGTGACAAAGGAAAGTCTATGATGGGGGTTGGGGTAGGCAGGTGGAAAACATCTCAGTTGACTGGCTTTGTCTGGTTAACCGAGGGGGCAGCCATTCATGCCTAGAGGTCAGCTTGTGGCATCCAGGCTTCCTGTGCAGGGTGCACATGGCAGGATCTGAGGCTCTTCAGGTTACTATCAGGAGGTCAGCACCTGTCACTCCTGGAATGGTACCAAGAGACCCAGATGGGCAGCGTCTACACACCACAAAAGCGGCCAAAGCCTTAGCACAACCTCAGGCCACAAGATCAGCAGCTCACACCAGCCACAGGGGCCCTGAGGGCAGCTGCTCCCAGCCTGGGGGGAAGGTGGGGGGTCGTGATCCTCTGACCCCTCCTGCCTGGTCAGTAGCTCTTGGGCTCGGCCAGGTTCTGAGGCTCTTCTCGCCCCGGCGAGATCCAACCCTGTGCTGTGTAGGTGCCCTTGGGCTCCCTAGTTGGTGAAAGCAGTCAGTGGTCAGGGCCACGTGGAGGCAAGTCAGTGTTTAGGACCTTCCCTCTCAGTGACTCTGAACCCTGAGACCTGGGTATTTCTGGGGGGCAAATGCAGGAGGGGACCCCAAGACAATGTGAAGGCTTTGGGATTGGCAAAGGAAACCATGGGGCCATTCTGGGAGGGGCTCCCCCTCACTGGAGCATCCCCCTACGGGTCACTGAATAAACACCGGGTGCCTTCCTGAAATTTAAACCCAATTCAAGGGCTGCCTCCTACAGGAAGCCCTCTTGATCCCTCCAAAGGTCACTTTCTCCCCCTCAAAACTCACCCAAGGCTTTTTGGGGGCAGGAGGCGATATTTCTCTAATGTCCAGACCACCTGATGATGAGGATGAGAGCTACTTGTGTCTGTTGAATAAAATTATCTTATATATTGGAAGAGGGTTAAAATTGGGACCATACAGTCACCAATCTCAATGAGAAGATGCTTCCAAAAGACCCCCGCCCCAGTCCCAAACCCTTCTCCCACTGGTCTGCCCTGGCAGAGTCACTGCCTTCTTCCTGACCTGCAGATGTCTCCCATTAATAAACAGCCATTGGTGCCCTGCCCCCGCCCACACTAAGGACACAGGACAGGTGAGTTTGGGGGGAGGGGAGAGGAGCAGAAAAGTCCAGCCCTGGGGGGGGGGGGGGGGGGCGCCCATCCATGCCCCTGGTGCGAGGAAGTATGCCCAAAACCTCAGAGCCAGAGCTCTGGTGGGGGGGACAGAGCCAGAGGGGAGTCCTGAGCCCTATCTGGAGGGCAGCATCAGAGGAAGCAGAGGCTGATAGCAAGGTGGGCTTCGCTTCCAGGGGAGGGTCAAGGAGGCCACAGCAGGGCAGGGGGGAGCCCACCCAAGAAGGATTGGAGGGAAGAGGTCAGAGCAGTCGAGGTCAGGCTGGGGGAGTTCAGAGAGGTCAGGGGTCTGGAAGGTGAGCCACACCAGAGGCCATCCCAAAGCTCATTGGAGCAGGGCACAGCTCCCACATCAGGTGAGCCACGTGGGCACAAGGCCAGCAGGCGCCATCTGAGCAGGGGCCAGGTGATGCCGCAATACATATGCAGAGAGAAGACAGGTGCCAAGGGGGCACAGGCTTGGGAGGCGAGCAGCCAGAAAGGACCACACTGAGGTGGAAGAGGACCAGAGCTTCCACAGAGGAGCCAAGTATCCATGATCCCAAGGGAAATAAAAAGGGGAGATGGCCTCCCAGACCTCCATCGACGTTGTGGAGCAGCGATTGTTAAAACTGCTCATTGCTGGTTTAGAACTAGTCAGTGGAGCCCATGAGAGCCGTCCATCAGCAGTGGAAGCCATCCCACTCAACAGCCTGGAGCCTGAAGAGGGAGGGAAGGGGTCGGGTATGTCGATGGTGCCTAGTACTCGCCAGACACGGTGCCGAGTGCCCCGTAAATAGATCTCATTGGGTCCTCACACAACCTGGGCAAACCCAAGAACGTGAACGCGGTGCAGTGGGTGCAAGACGGATGACTGAGGAAGGCAGGGTGCGAGCCTCTGAGCACACTGATTTATTAAGTAACGGTGCAATCGGGCCCACGCCTCCTCAGCTTTGGCACTGGACCCCAAACACAGAGCAGATAGATGTTTACACGTCAAAAACAATCAAGTAGGATCAATTAATGGAAAGAAAACCGCCAGGATACAAGATCAGGTCACGTGGTCTCTAACTGGAAGACAGATTAGGGACTAAGTTGGGAGGGGGAGGGGAGCAGGTGCCAGTCCCTGAAATCAGAAAGAGGGTCCCTCCCCCTCCCCCTCCCCCCAGGCGCCTGTGTGCAATCAGAGGAACAAGGAAACCATAACTGAGTGACCAGAAGGGGGCCAGACTTCATGGAAGAGATGTGGGTTCCCTGAGATGCATAACTGAGGAAACTCCTCCCATGGATCCCCGGATCTGACGGGATCTGACCGGCACAGCCTGCGTCTCTGGTCAAGGGTGTCTAAGCAGCTGGGAGAGGGGGTCCAGCTTCCCAGCCACGCCATGCCAGTTTCACATAATACAATAAGGTTTTCTCACAATTCCCACAATTGAATAGTTTTCTCACAAGGTAGACATTGAACCAGACCCATAATTGAGTAGGAAGAGACCTGAGCTGGTTCCAGAATTGAGTCCCAAGATGGAGTCGATGGGGTGCCCTCCATTCCCACAATGAACCACTCACTATCCGAATCCCCTCAGCTCCCTTATGGGAAAGAGCTCCTGGTCTGACAACAACTGAGGGAAATATCAGAAAAGAACTCGGCAGGAAAAGCAGGTTTCGACAGGCATCCTAAATGCACAGGATCTAAACTCTGCCCTAGAAGGAGGCTCAGGGGTCTTCCAACCCCCCTGGAGGGCGGCAGCAGAGGCTGGACCACCCAAGAGAGCTAAAGGGACCCCTTCGTGTCCAGGCGCCTGCTCTGTGGGCTGTGAGGGACAGACCCTCTGGGGGCAGCAACAATCAGCACTCCCAGGAACTGTCCAATGGTCTTGAGGACCTGGCAATCGGACCTGTCCACTCTAGGGGCCTCATCCAGTTCTACTGGCCACATCAGCCTTTACTTCCGCCTCATGGCTGCAGAGTTAATGATGTGAAGACAGCACAGGTGGAGACTTAAGGGCAAAAGAGAGAGACAGAGAGACAGACAGAGACAGAGACAGAGAGACAGCGCACAGAGGGGAGGGAGTGATGCTCCTGGAGAATGGGGGTCAGGTCACTGACCACTGTGGTGTCCATGCAGGTTTGGACCTCAGAAGCATCCCATCCAACTGGGATGCAGGGACTCCTCCTGACTAATGCAGTCTTTTTTCTTGGTACGATGATGCCTCATCATCTCCATGCCTCCCCTGTGGATATAAAATTGCCCCAGCATTCTTGGGGCCACTTGTGAGAGTCTCAGTCACCTTCTGCCTCCCCGAAGAAAAGTTTGGGGCATCTGGGTCATCTCACATGACCTAGGTCACCAGGTCAGGTACCTGGGACAGCCTCTGGCTCTAAAGGAATTTTCCAAAAAGCCCTTGGGAGTAAATTACAATGTTAGGTCTTTGTATTTCATCCAAAGGTCCAGTGTTCAAGGGTGACCAGGAGAACGGAAACTCCTGAGGACAAGCATGGTTCTGCACTCCTCATGGTGCCTAGGACAGAGTAGGCTTTCCATAAACATTCATGCCTCCCCCAAGGTCTTCATTCTGACTCCCTGGACATCCTTTATATATCTCAAAAACATATTTCTCTCAGCACAACGCCATTCAAACACAGCTCATCATCACATTTATTTCTGGGTCGTGAAGAAGCTGCCCACCTGTCACAGCCTTTTGGAACTGAAGGCCTCGGGACGGGGGGTATCTGATGATGAGAGGGAGCCCACTGAAGGAGACCCGAGCCCCTCAGGCCAGCCTGGAGCCAGACAGCTGGCCGCTCTTGGGGACGGCTCCTTGGGCTTCAGGTCGCTCTGCCAAGCCCCTCACTGGCAGGGAAGAGCCAGCAGACGCAGGTCAACACGCCCATCGTACCCAAACATCTCTTGGCTCGGCTCTGCAACCTTCCTGAGCGCCCGCGTCCTCTCCTGGGCCCTCCGCCTCCCTGCCAGCTGCTCAGCCAGGGTCTGTCACTGGCCTCCCTCATTTCCCTCTGCCTCATCTCATGGAATAGATTCCGAGTCTGAGCCCTGCCTGGCACTCACCTCTGCCCTCCCTCCTCTTCCCTCACCCAGCGATTGCGTGCTTCGCACCCAGCGTATCGTCCTGGGGCTGCATTCCCTGCCTGGGCTGCTCCTAGAGATGCCGTCTGTCATTCTGGCCCCAAGCCTCCCCAGGCAGTCGCCGTTCCTCCCCACTCGACGGGCAGGTTTCACTATTTTTCCCTGGACACATTAGCTTCCATGTTCCGGGGAAGGTCCCACCTCCTTATCTACCTCCTGCATTCTCACCCTCCAAACTACTCATTTTTCAAAAGTCCCTCCTGTTTTGTAGCAAAAGATCTGACAGGAGATGGAGCCCATGGGAGCAAATGCATGCAGGTGTGTATCCAAGTGTATGCATCTACACCCCACCCGCCTGCTCCCCAAGCAGCCCAGGCCCCAGGCCCAGCAGGCTCACTGGCGGGAGCGTTTTCCTGACACCAAACCCAGGCCTGCCTGTGACCCCTCCCCACCCCAAGCCCCATGCCTGCCCTTCACGTGCTCTGACCTCTGCTCTAGCCTGGAGGCGCTCCCTCTCCATGTTGACATAGTGCACCGTACCCAAGGTGCTACAGGATACAGTGTCTCCACAGCGTGTCTCAGCCGTCCACACACACAAACTCAGGCACTGAGCAGAGGAAGGGGTCAGCTTCCAGGGCCTCCCCAGGTGACAGCCGCCTAGTGTTAGACAGGCTCGAGGCCTCCTCGGCCTGACAAGCCTCTTACAGAGCCTCCAAAAAACCAATCCCACAACGTTCTCCAATGTAAAAACCAAAGGGGCCGCCTCATGTTCAGTGAACTGGGACTGCCGCTGGGGAACAGACAATTCCATTGTCTCCCTGAGCCTTGGAGAAAGCGTTGGCAAAGAATCTGGAAACCTCCCAGGGACAGTTTAAAATAAAGTCCCACAGACGGCAGAGAAGACATTAGGGTTCACCAGCAAAAAGGAGGAGAAATTCATTTCCTGTAGCACGCCCCAACCACGGACACCCACCACTCTGTCTGCACTCATTCCACCCCCATCCTCCAACTTCCTCCCCAGCACCAGGGATCCCATCTCCTCCAGCCCTACTGCTGTGACATCCTACCGCAAATCTGCCTTCCCCTTCCCCCGTGTGCCTGGACTTCCTGCACCACAAATGCCCCTTCCAGCCCCTTCTGCACACGCCGCACCCCTGGCCAACCCCCAGGTGTCAGTGGGAGAGTCAGAAGCCCTCCTGCTCCCCACTGCCCCTTCGGGCTCTCCTCTGCTCACATTCACACTTTCCTTGCTTTTCTCTGGTCTTTCCCTACTGCTTCCTACCTGCTTCCCTGCCAGGAAAATCACCTTCTTTTCTCAATGAATCCAGAGTCTGCTTCACAGGCCTAGTCAGAACATTGCGGCACAGGCACACTCTTCTCCTGCCGCATCAGCCACACACAAAGACGGACCATCCCCCACCCACTGCCACACTCAAGTACAAGGTTCTCTTCTCTGATTACAGCCCTGCAGCCTCACGGATCCTAACCCTGTTCTCGCTCCTTCCCCAGGCCATCATCCCCGCACTGGCCACACTTGGCTAGCTCAGTCCCTTGGGAGGACCAGCTCAGCTCTACCGTGGAGCCTTTCCCCAACACTTGCCAAACCCCAACCCTAAACTACTCCTCCACCCCATCCGCTGCTTTCCCTCTTATTCTAGTCCAGCTAAACAGAAGTGGACACAGTATTGAAGCCATGCCTAAAGAGTGGGCCCTCCATGAATGGATGAACAAATGAATACATGAAACACGGAAGAAGCACTTGACATGTGCAAAGCGCCACGCTAGGAGCTGAGGACATTGACAGAAAGCCAGCCTGGCCTGCTCTCGAGGGGCTCGCCCTCTAACGGGTCCAGTAACCTCTGGGGAAGGTCCCAGCCGCGGGTCAGAGGGAAAGGTCCCTGGGGCCTGAGGGGCAGCCACGAAGCAGAGGCTCAGGCCTCTTCTGTCATGTCATCTCCACTGATAAAACCCCATCAGCTGCTAAAGGACAAGATCTAGGACTCCGGTGACCAGGTCTTCCTTTTCCTGGTAGCTGAGGCCCAAGTGAGAGGGCAAAGCCAGGCTGCGTCTCCAGCTCCCTAGAGGCAGATGCTGAGAGAGGGGATCCCACTCCTGGCCAAGGTCAAGCCTTCTGCTCGCCCCCTTGACCCCCTCCCCTCCCAGCTCCCCTAGCAGACCACCTCCTCTCTCACCTCCCCCACCCCGTCTCCAGTCTCTCTCTGGCCAATGGTTCCATCCTTGCTGCTTTCCAACACGCCCACGTGGCCCATCCTCAGAAAACTCTGTCTCCCACTCCATCCCCCGCAAGCTATCACGCTGTCACTCTCCCCCCCCCTTCTCAGCAAAATTACTTGAAAAATCTTCCCCATAGAACTGACAATTTCTCTTTCACTCTTTGAAATCCTCTGAAAACCGGCTTCCAGACACATCACTCCACTGAAACGGCTCTCTCCAAAGTTACAGTCCCTTAACTGTCAGATCTAACAGCCTTTTCCTCAATTCTCAATTTTATCGTCTCTGCAGACCCTGACGCTGTTGACCACTTGCTCCTCCTGGACACCATCCTCTCGTCTCTGGAGCCTTAATTTGGAAAGGAACCATTAATTACGATGGTGATGTTTGCACACCACGACAGACTGGGCACAGAACCCAGTACTGACTGACGCATCTACGGAACAGGGACAACAGTCCACACGTCTGTGCACCTCCAACAGGATGTGTCACTTTCTTTTTTTTAAACCAACCCTGGATCAGCCCTGGGGAGCAGAGCGCCCCATCCCGGTGACGTGAACCCGTGGAGAAGGGGTCTTCCCCTCCCGCCCGAGTTCTTCCTTCCCTAACCCAATGGCCCCCGACGGGGGAGGTTCAAACTGATGGCTGCTAGAGAGAGGGAGACCTGGGCTGGTGATATTGGCAGGAATGTAAAACACAACTTGTCAACCTTCAGGGTCTTCTCTGCCCAGCACAGCCTCTGGGATGAGCATAGGGAAAAATCGGGGGCAGAGGGTGGACTGGAGCTGTTTGCCACAGAACTCAATTCCTCTGCAATGGAACCCTTATCCATAGGAACGATGATTTAGAAGGAGTTTGTCTGACTCTGACTCCTATAACAGAATAAGAAAGTCCCAAACACAGGGAGAGGAGTCCATTCAAGAGATAGATTTAAAGATGCCCAAGGCCTGCCCAAGTTAATGGGATGGTAGAGAGGGCCTCTGGGGCTGACAAGCTAAAGAGCTGACAAATCACTCCTCCCATGTAGAGAAAGAAGCTGAGGCCCAGTGGATGGCAGCAGATAGTACAGCAGAGACGGCCACCAGAAAGCAGACTAGGGGTGGGGAGGGAGGAAGGGGGAGAAGTACAGGAGGGGAGGAGGATGGAAAGGGAAAGAGGGGAGAGGGAAAAGAAGAGGGAAAGAAGGAAGGAGGGAAGGAGCTGTAAAGGTTCAGCTCAGCAGAAACCAGACAGTAGTGCATTGGAGAGAAGAGAGGGCTCTAGCTCAGGGGAGAGTAACTTCACCAGACTCTCTGGTGAAGTTACACAGACTGCTCTGCACCATTAGTGCCAGGAGTTGCCCTGGACACACAAGTTCCTAGACACATGCCCCAGCATGAGTGTTCCCTAGGTGTGTCCTTCCCCACAATGGTGCTGTGGTCATCTGGATAGGGTGATGTTTTCTTATCACCTATTTCACCAAGGCTTTTGTTAAAATGACTTCTGCCTTGTACAATTACATTCTCGAGTTCTATGGTAAAAGATCTACGCCAGTGGGGGCTCATGAGCTATGTTCTTCCTGACAGATGCACACATGTAAAGAGTGTACGGGGACAGTCTCAGTTTCATCATCACACGTCCCATGAAGAAGACTGCGGGGAGTTGGAAGAAGAGAATGTCACATCTGGAAGTCACCCGAAGCATCCCTATCACAACCCCCTCAGTTCACAGTGTGGGAACCTTACTCCTCACACAGCCAGGAGAGGAAAACACCTTAGGATGGCTAGTCTCCAGAGAATGGGCCCTTTCCCTCTGTCTGAGGAGAGCCCCTGGGCCAGGGCACTTGTAGGATACTCAGCCTCCAGACATTTAGGCAGGTCTTCCTACCTTCATTTTCTCCTTCTGCTGACGCAGGGCTCATAATCTTCTCTCTTGGCCAACCACACATAGAGAAACCATTTCAAGCTTAAGAAAGAAATGTGTGCGTAGTCTAAGAGAAGCTAATTTAGGTCTAGAATAGAAATGCAGATGAAATCCTGCTACCACAAAACAGCTGCCAACCTCTTGGTCATAGAACACTCACTTCAAGCAACAGGCTGTGGATGGCAGGCCAGAACAGCTGGGGTCCTCTGTGTCCCAGGGGAGTATCTACCTTGATGTCCTCATATGTAAAACAGGAGATAAAGACGCCAAGGGTACCCTCCTCACCTAGCTGCTAAAAGGCTCTCCTGAGATCATGTCTGGAGCACCACAGGCCAGCCTCAAAGGCTCTGTGAGCATCAGCCATCATCCCTCCTGCATCTGACCCTTACTCTCCAACTGCAGAACAGCCTGAGCCCTGCCTGGTTCTAATTTGGACTACAGCTTCCTATGGTTCCCCTACTTCTGTCTCCCCTCTGCCCCCTCACCCCCCACCTCTAACCAATCCTCCTCTTCCTAGAGCACATGGGTCTAATCTCACCACTCTCCCAAACAAGAATGTCAGTGATGCCTTATTGCCTCCAGGATAAAATGCAGGCTCTTCACCTGCTACATGAGCTGCTCTTACTTCACACACTAGATGCTTCCATCAAACTGACCTCTTGGCAGTTGCCTGAACCTGGCCTCCCAACTGCCTCCTTCATGCCTTTGCACAGGCTGTCACCCTCAACACAAGTAACTAGAATAGGAGAAGTACATAAAAGGGGAGGAAGGTGTAAGAGGACAAGAGAGGTAGGAAGGAGCTAGGCTATAAAGAACCTTGAAGGCCAAATAGATGATTTTGGATTGTCTCCTGGAGGCTAGAGGGAGCCACTGGAGTTTACTGAGTGAGAGGCTGGGGTTTGACAGGAGCAGCTTTAGGAGGATGGACTGCAGTAGCGGACATGGGGGACGACTGGAGGCAGGTACACTCCCCCCAGCAGCTATTGCCATAGTGAGGTGATAAAGGTTTGCACCAGGGTTAGGGCAGGGTCAGAGGAGAGAAGGGGGTGAATTGGGGAGATGCTGCAGAGATGAAATCAACCAGAGACACTGGAGAGGTGAAATCTAAGAGAGATGCTCCAGAGGAGAAACTGACCAGGGATGCAGCAGAGGTGAAATCGACCAGAGACGCTGCAGAGGTGAAATCTAGGAGAGATGCTCCAGAGGAGAAATTGACCAGGGATGCAGCAGAGGTGAAATCAACACACTTTGGCACCATATTAGATCTAGAGGGTGAGAAATAGTGAGGAATCCATGATGACCCCTAGGTCGGGAGCCTGAGGGGACTGGTAGGATGGTGTCCTTGACAGTAATAGAGAAAGTAGGAGAGGGTATATATTTAGGGGGAAAGATAACGAGTTCTGTTTTGCACATGTTGAGTTTAAGATGTCTACTGGACACCCAGTGCAAAATGTCTCAAAGGCAGCTGAAGATGAGAGATTGGAGGTCAGTGGAAAGGTTGACAGATTGAGTGGAGGATGGATTGGAAAGGAAGGAAGGAGAGAAGGGAGGAGAGACAAAGTAGGAGGGAGATACTAAGGCAAGGGAAGAGGGAGAGAGGGAGATGGGGCAGGGGGGAAGCCTTTAGTTGAAATACTGCACCTTAGACAAAGACCAGATTTATGGGTCAACTCGAGTTCAGTGAAGTGACTGATGGTCTTATAGTCGGCAAGTATTTCCTTTCAAATAGGAGCCAGCTGGGACAAAGAGGAGTGGGGAGCATCCAAGTCCCACCCGGGGCTGCAGGAGGTAGCTACTCTCCTTCCTCTGGAGCGAACACAGGGGGCTCAGAGACCCTGAACCCAAAGGGTTGGCCTCAAAGCCCCAGCATCACCCAAAAGCTGGACAGAGAACAACACCCAGACCCCCTCTGCTATCATGGGAAAGGGCCTTTCTGCCTTTCCTGAGAGGTTGGACCCTCAGCCCTGGGGGGCTCTCTGACACAATGACCCATCCCTGATTTGTCCTGAGCCCCACGCTTTGTTGTGGCAGTTTTCCAAAACACACTGATCAACAGCCTTTTCCAATTTTATGCCTAATAAATCCAGCAACCACGTGCCATATAAAACTTGATCTTCAACAAGCTGCTTGGACGTTCCCACAGCTCAAGCCATGCACCAATAACTCCTACTTCATGAATCATCTGTCAGGGTTTAAATAGTATTTCATTTACCACTAAGTCTGTGTTAAAGCTCTTCCTTGTGATTTATGACGCCCTTCCCCAAACTGAACGGAAGGAGCTCTAATGAGACGTGGTCTGTCTCTCTCATCTTCACATCGGATTTTCCACTATTCAAGGAAATTGCTTTCCAAGTAGCCGAATGCCACGCTCACCCAGCTTGCCAAGACACCTTGAAGAGCAGGTATAAAAAGCAAACCAGTCAAAACCAAGAGAGCATCAAGGGAGGACAGTCCCATCACATCCCAGGTCAGAGGCCGGTATAATGACACCCACCTCACTCCCTGGAGCTGGTCACTGGAGTGACAGCCAGCTCTGTGGTGACCCCTCTGTACCTCTACCATTTCTGAGCCTGGAGGGCATCCCTCCATCCTTCTTCCCGTTCCCAGCCTCCTCGGGTCCCCCAAGGCCCAAGGGAAGCATGAGCTGATGCCCAGAGAAGTCTGGCCCAGCGCGCTCCTCTCTCAACACTGGTCCCAAAGCCAGCGCAGTCCTGGCCACAAACGTCCAACCGAATGGGTCAGCTACCGGGGTGGGCTGCCAGCCCAGAGGTACCAATGCCAACCTGGCCAGGACGCAGGACGAGAAGGGGTCAAGCGTCCCAGAGAGCTCGTGCACCCGAGCCTCCCCACCATTAGAGGCAGGCAAATTCTCACCTGAACCTGTTTCCCATGGACTTGAGACACAGAAAGGAGACTCAGGAGACAGCCACATCCGTGTACAACATTTATTAGCGCTCATAATCAGTTGTCTCTCATTCTGTGACTGAGCCTCAATCAGCCTTTTGAAAAGGAGAGCCAAGCCCGCAGAGGGCATCGTGCGCCATGCATAATCAGAGAGCCCGCCCAGCCCCGCCAGGCCCACCTGCAGGCCTGCGAGGGAGGAGAAAGTGCGCGTTCCTGTCTTAAACCACGTAACAATAGAACAACGAAGTGAAATCAATCCAGGGAAGGAGCACAACCGATAGGACAGGCGTCCACAGGGTATGAGGCATCTGAGGGCCAGACCTCCCTCTGGCCAGAAAGGACACGTCCAGTATTGTCACCAAGAGCCCTCGATGCCTGGCACCCGCTGGGGATCAGCGCAAAGAAGGAAGGATAGGAGGGAGGAGGGAAGGGGGGGAGGGAGGAAGGGAGGAGGGGGGAGGGAGGG
>NW_020954595.1:15208306-15254909 GCF_900497805.2 Vombatus ursinus | reverse complement strand
GAGGGAGGGAGAAGGAGAAGGGAGGAGGGGGGGAAGGGGGGAGGAGGAGGGAGGGAGGAGGGAGGGGGAAAGGGGAGAGGAAGGAGGGAGGAGGGAGAAGGGCCAAGGGAGAAGAGGGAGGGGGAGGAGGGAAGAGGAAGGAGTGGAAGGAGGGGCAGGGAGAGGGAGAAGGGAGGAGGGGGGAGGGGGAAAGTGGGGGGAGGAGGAGGGAGACGGGCCAGGGGGGTAGGAGGGGGAAGAGGTGGAAGGAGTGGAAGGAGGGGGGAGGGGCAAAAGAAGGAAGAGGAAGAGGATGTTGCAGAAGAAAAGAATAAATGGAGAAAGGCCAGGGTCTCCAGAGGGATGACAAAGAGAACCATTCCCCGCCAGGAAGCCCGGGGAGGGGCCTTGAAAACCCACCTTCCGTTTCCAGGCTCTGCTGGCCTGGGCCAGGGCTGCCTCTGTACCTGATCCTGTTTCCTCCCTCCAGATCTTTGCACTGGCTGTTCCCCACACGCACTTCTCAGAAGCCAGCACAGAGGACCTCTCCTGGCCACACCCCGCTGTGAGCACCCTCGCAAAATCACTCCGTGTTACTTGGTGTAGACTTAAAAGGTTGTGGGAAAACTAAACTGAAAACAGGCCTGGCTGCTTGGCTTGGGTTGTTCTCCATGTTTGTGGCCCCAGGTCGGCTCTTCAAGCTGACACACACCATGTTTCCCACCTGAAAAATGACCAACGCCCGGCCCTGGAGAGGGGAGAGCGCTCCCTCTGGCTGGGGGGAGCCTGAGATCTCTGCACACCTTCTGCATGCACCAGGCTGTCCAGTCCAGTCCAAAGGCATCCTGGGGGTCCCCACTTTCAGAGGCCAACCGAGAGCTATGACTGACCAACGGATAACCTCCCAGGAGCACAGTAACGAAATCAGCCCTTTCACAACTGTGCACCTACTATGCATGTGCCATGCACTGTGCTGGGCCTTGGGAAAACTGTCCCTGCCTCCAAGAAGCCCCCATTCATTGAGGGAAACACAAATATGAAAGCACTCCCAAGGCAACAGCTGCAGTTGGGGGTGTGGAGAAGAAAGGGGACAGACATCGCAGCCACGAGAATGGGCCAAGGTCTCTGCGTCTGTCTGGGGCCGGCGCTCAGCTGGGGCGAGGCTCCCGGGAGGACGCTGGCAGTATCTCTGGTAACAAAGACCTTTAGGGACAATCCAAGGTCCTCCCCACTTCAGCATGAGGCTGGCCATGCTCCCTCCCGGGGGAATCCAGAGAACCCTCCATAGAAAAGCAGAAACGGCGGCTCAGGCTTGGAGCAGCGAGGCAGAGATCCGGCCAGCCGCTGGCTCCAACCGAGTGGACCCTGGACGCCCGCCACGGCCCGCGGGAGGATGACGGGGGGGGGCCGCCGACACAAGGCTCCCCGAGGCACTTACAAGGACTCCGTGGCCACGACCCTCTCTGCCAGCCCGTATAGCGTGTCCCCGGACGTCAGGACCACAAGGCGACTGAGGTGTGGACTCGGAACCTTCTCCTTCCTCTCCTCGCCTGCTGTGAGGGCACCTGGGGGGTCCGTGGAAACCTCCTGAAAGAAGAAAAGCCCACCACCACACCTCAGGGCCCTTCCTGGGGCCAGCCAAGGTCCAGGCCCGACCCCCCTGGGGCGCGTGTCAAATGTCAAAGAGGAGAAACAGGGGTTCTCTTCCCAGACATTCCACAGCAGCAGCATCTTTCTCAGCTCAGCAGCTGCCACCCGGGATCAGGTGCAGAGAGCACCACGCCTGACTCGTTGGGATGGATGCTGGCAGGTGTGTGTGTGTGTGTGTGTGTGTGTGTGTGTGTGTGTGTGTGTGTGTGTGAGAGAGAGAGAGAGAGAGAGAGAGAGAGAGAGAGAGAGAGAGAGAGAGAGAGAGAGAGAGAGAGAGAAACGGGGGGGAAGGGGAGAGAGACTGAGACACAGCCACAGAGGGGAGGGAAGGAGTGTGTGGAAGACACCAAGCAGTAAAGACAGGAATATGAAAATAAAGAAGGCACTACTAAGTAGGGGTGGGGTGAGGGTGGTCAGAGAAGGCTTCCTGGAGGAGGAGTCTCAGAAGCCCGTAAGAGGAGGGAAGTGCCCACTCTGAGTCTGCATGAATGCCCAGGGGTCAAGGGCAGAGCTCCCTTTGGCTGGGGGTCGCCTGCACCCTTTGCACACCCTCTGCACAATGGCCTGTCCAGGCTAGGCCCAAAGGCGTCCCTGGGGTCGCCTGCCCTCAAGACGAAGTCCCCTTTTCAAAGGCCAGTTGGGAGCTATGAGCCAGAGGAAGGCCCAAGACGAACCTGGGCTATGGGCTTGGGAAGAGGAGAAGCCAGGGGTGGTGGGCCCCACAAAGGATCTGCTGCCCAGGCATCACACCAGGAGAGATGAGCCCGTGGGAGAGGAGAGAAGAAGCCCGAGGCGAGGGACATCCAACGTCTGGAATGGTTTCACTGGCGACTCACTTACTACTACCACAAACCTGATCCACCTGTTCTCTTAAACACGCGCAATAAAATCTCCTCTGAGACTCCCAAGTTGGCTCCTCTGCCCCCACCAGCAGCTGGCCTGGGCCCACCCTGTCCCAAGCCATGCCCCAAAGAGGAGGTTGAGACAGCTGCCCACAGAGTGCTTTGGGGCCCAGAACAGGCGGTGGTGAGTGACTCGTGCAGGTTCCTCAGGGAACCATAACCCCGGCACACACCCTGAACTGCCCTAGGTCCTCCTCATCCCTTCCAGGGCCATTCCTGCTATCTGCTCAGTAATCTGCAAGGCCAGAATTTGAACTCGGGTCCTCTGACTCCCAATCAATGTTAGGCTCAATGCAACAAGCAAATGGAGGAGCCAGATAAGAGATTCAGCTTTTAAAGAAATCTGAAAAGGAGAAAATGGGAGCAGGGTTTGGTAAACCCAAGCATAACAACAACACTGGGAGGGTGATACACTATTTGACAGAAATTAACAGTAAGACTGGGAAGCAACCTGGCCAAAGGGACCCAGCCTCAGGATGAAAGGTCACTGCCTAACAAAAAGGGAAGTCAAGGCCACAAGCATCTATTAATCACCTAGTGTTTGCCTGGCACCCTGCCAACCCTGGGGATACAAAGAAAGACAGACGACAGTCCCTGCCCACGAGGAGCTTTCCCTCTAGTGGGGAAAAAGCCATGCAAACATCTATGGACAGACAGGCTAGAGGTGAGCTACTGAACTGGGGAGAGTCTCAGACAGAAGGCACCCAGATTGAAGAGGACCAGGAAGGGGGGGACCTGAAGGAAGTCCAGGGAGCCAGGAGGTGGAGACAAGGAGGAAGATCATTCCAGGCAGCCAAGGAATATGCTTAGATTTGGGAGACAGAGGGTCCTGTGTGAGGACAAGCTTGGAGGCCAGTGTCACTGGATGAAAGAAATGTGTGTCAGGGAGGAAGGGGTAAGGAGACTAGAGAAGTGGAAGGTGGCAGGTTAAAAAGGACTTTGAATGCCCAACAGCCCAGTTTGTACTTGCCCTCAGAGGCCACAGGGAGCTGCTGGAGTTGACTGAGTAGGGACATGCGTAACATGGTCAGATTTGAACTTTACAAAAATCATTTTGGTGGCTGAATGAAGGATGTATTGGAAGGGAGAGAGACTCTAGGCAGGCAGACCTCCCAGCAACTACGGCAACAGTCCAGGGGTGAGGAGATAAGGGCCTGCCCCAGTGGAGTGGCAGGGTCCAAAAAGAGATGTTGCAAAGGGGAAATAGACAAAAGATGCTGCAGAGGTGAAATCAGCATGAGATGTTGCAGAGGCGAAATCAACCAGGGATGCTGCAGAGATGAAATTGACCAGAGATAGGGGAAAGGTGAAATCAACAAAAGTTGCTGTAGAAGTGAAAATGACAGGCCTTGGCACCATCTTGGATCAGGGGAGTGAGAGAGTGAGGAGTCTAGGGTGACTTCTAGTTGTGAGCCTGGGGGACTGGGAGAATAGGGGTGTCCATGACAGTAATAGGGAAAATAGGAGCAGGGAAGGGTTTACAGTAAGAGAATGAGGTCTGTTTTGGACATACTGAGTGTAAGATGTGTACTGGACATCAAGTTTGAGATACCTGAAAGATAGTGAGATGTGAGATAGGAGGTTGGCAGAGAGGTTAAGGCTGGATAAATAGACCTGGGAATCATCTGCATAAATGAATCCATGGGAGCTGATGAGACCACCAAGAGAAATAGTATAAAGCAGAGGTACACCCAGGTTAAAATTAATTAGGAAATATTTAACAAAATAAATAAAAATGCAATAGAACATAGCTAAAGTTAATGTGGTTTTCTAAGTCAACATACACCTGACAGGGATGCTTCTGTCCAGTTTGGTGGCCCCTGTTTCTCTTTGTAGCCCAGGACAGTTGTAGAGGACACCCCCAGTTAGTGGGAGCGTACCTGGATGAAGGTCCAGCCCAGAAGACTGAGCAGGAGTGATCAGACAGATGGCAGGTTAGAAGGAGGCTCAATTTTAACATTCTTTTAAAAAAATTTTTGATTTCCAAATTTTTTCCCTCTCTGCTTCCCTCACCTCCCTCCTCCAAAAGACAGTAAACAATTTGACACAGGTTATACATGCGCAGTCACGCAAAAGATATTTCCATGTTAGTCATGTTGTGAAAGAAAACACGGACAAAAAAACCCCAGAAAAATAAAGAGAAAGTCTGCTTCGATCTGCACTGAGACACCATTAGTTCTTTCTCTGGAGATGGAGAGCATTTTTTTTTTTTTAAAGGCAACTGGGGTTAAGTGACTTGCCCAGGGTCACACAGCTAGTAAGTGTCAAGTGTTTGGTCTGAGGGCAGATTTGAACTCAGGTCCTCCTGTCTTCAGGGCCGGTGCTCTATCCACTGCGCCACCTAGCTGCCCCCTAGAGAGCATTTTTTGTCACAAGTCCTTCAGAATTGTCTTGGATCATCAGCTCTGTTGACAATGGCTAAGACATTCACAGTTGATCATTGTACAATATTGCTGTTACTGTGCACAGTGTTCTCCTGGTTCTACTTATTTCATTCTGTATCAGTTCATGGAAGTCTTTCCAGGTTTTTCTGAGAGCATCCTGCTTGTCATTTATAACACAATAGTATTCTATCACAACCGTCTAACACTTGATCAGCCATTCCCCAATTGATGGGCATCCCCTCAATATCCAATTCTTTGCCACTACAAGAAAAGCTGCTATAAATATTTTTGTACACATAGGTCCTTTTTCTTTTTTTGTTTTTTTATCGCTTTGAGACGTAGACCTAGAAGTTGTATTGCTAGATTAAAGGGTCTGCACATTTTTATCCTTTTGGGGATCCAAATTATCCTCCAGAATGATTGGATCATTTCACAACTCCACCAACAGTACATTAGTGTTCCAGTTTTCCCATATCTTCTCCAACATTTATCATTTTCCTGTTTTGTCATGCTGGCCAATCTGATAGGTGTGATGTGGTACCTCAGAGTCGTTTTAATTTGCCTTTCTCTAATCAGTAGTGATTTAGAGCATTTTCTCACATGACTATGGATAGTTTGATGATTTCGTTTGAAAACTACCTGTTTTTCCATCTTACTTCATCTGAAAACTACCTTTGACCACTGAGGAATGGCTCTTATTTCTATAAATTTGACTCAGTTCTCTACATATTTGAGAAATGAGGCCTTTATCAGAGAACCTTGCTGTAAATATTTTTTCACAGTTATAATCAGTGTATTTCCTAAATCCTATTTGCCCATTTATCCCATTCTCTCTCTCTCTCTCTCTCTCTCTCTTTCACTCCATCCACTCTGAAAAGTGCTTTGCTTCTGACTTTTACCTCCCCCAATCTGCCCTCTCTTCTTGGCCCCCCTAGCCTTCTCTTATCCCCTTTCCCTCCTATTTTCCTGTAGGGTAACACAGATTTCTTTACCCATCTGAGTGTGTGAGCCAATTCCAATGAAAGGGAGGTACAGCGGCTCTTTTTGCAGAATGTGCAGGGCCGTTCATCCACTGGCCCTGGCTGAACAAGCTGTGGCCTGGGAAGGTAATGAGATACTACAGTAAGAAATGATGATGGGGATGGTTTCAGAGGGGCCTAGGAAGAGCTGGACAAAGTGACGTCCAGGGAGATGGCAGAAGCAGGAGGACTGTCCAGAAAGACAAATGGCTTTGACAGACGTAGGGATCTGACCAACACAGTGACCCAGTATGATTCTAGAGGCCTCAGGGCAGCACCCAGCGAAGGGGCATTTTCTTTCTAGACAGTCGGTAAAAAAAAGTCTGGCGGGACCTGACGGTCCTGCAGATGCCAGGCTCATTAGACAAGAGGCTTGATAAGAGGTCAGCCTCACCCCAGATCACGACCTGTGACCTCGCTGCTCAGAGATCCCTCAAGGATGCGAAGGAGGCCAGTCCCGGAAGGGAGTAGGCAGAGCCTGGGCAGGGATGCAGAGAGAGAGGCAGTAATCCATCGGTCCACCACAGGCTGGGCATCGGGCAGAAAAGGAGGAGGGGGCCCCGAGCGTGCACAGGCCGCCGAGGACGGACACAGAGAAGCCCCTCTCCAGCCCCTGGCCCTGCCAACCACACGCACTGCCAGGGGAGCTGGGGGGGCCGGATCCTAAGCACATAGCTCACTTGGTCTAGAGGCAGAGATGCCCCCAAAGGCCCTTTTAACAGACTGTGTAGACGGCAACCAGAAAACACAGCCCCGCCTGAGACTGCAGAGTGGCTCCTCAGTAGTGCTATGGTGCCCTCCAAGGCCCTCCCCGCCCTTGGCCCAAGGGCCTGCACACCCTGCTCAGACAGATAAGGAAACCGAGGCCTGGGAGGGAGGCTTCCAGCTCCTGAGCCTCCCCACTGCCTAAGGGGCAGCACCTGGCTGGCCCCTCTCAGCTCCAACCCACATAAACAAGGGTAGCGCCCCAGCATGTGGCCTGGCAGCCCATCCAAGCTGTATTCCAGGCGAGAGAGGTCAGTGTGGGGAGGGCACCGTTGCTCCTGAGCCCCACCAGCCTGGGCCTCAGCTCTCTCACCTGTAAAATGGGGACAGAGACCCCCGACACTCCTGGCCTGAGGGCTTTGGAAACGCGAGGGATGACCGCAGGGAACATTCCACTCGAGAAGGCTCCCAAAAGACGGCTCGGGTTCAGCGATGCCCATTAGGCCCAACCCCAGAGGCAAGAGCCCGTCCAGGCCGACGTTCGGAAAGTCTGTCAGAGCGACCCCCACCCACTCCTGTGGAGCAGACACCGCCTCCTGGCGCCCCTTACCAGGTCGATCAAGCTTTCCTGGATCCGGTTCAGCGTCGTCCGTAGGCGGCTGCTGCTCAGGCCCAGACCCGTCGACTCCAGCTGAAAAGAGAGCGAGGCCATGCTGGTCACACATGTGCACATGCACACACGGCTCCTCAGGAGCCCCCGAGAGGCCCCGGGCCAGGGGACACCGAGAGATGGGCCCCAGTCCTGCTGCAGGCGCCCAGACACACACGCTCACACACAGACGAGCGCAGGAACTCCTGGGGAGGGGTGGGAGGACACAGTGAGGCTGACCGGGGACGGGAGAAGAGGGGCTACCACACACACACACACACAAACACAGAAGAGCATGTACCACACACATACACAATACACATGCCACATATACACAAGCACACACATGTGCATATAACACATATGCACACACAAGCATACCTCCCATACGCATAAGTATACACATGCACACAATATATGTGCCCCACACACATATACACATTCCCACTCACAGACGTGAGCACACACACACACACACATACAGGAGCATACACCACATGCAGACATGACACACATACCACACATGCACACACAATCAGACCTCCCACATGTGTAAGTACACACATGCACACAATACATATGCCCTACACACACATACACACACACACTCCCACTCACAGACACACGTGCGCACACACACACACACATAGGAGTGTGCACACACACACAAAGGAGCACACACAAACACATAATACATATAGCACACATGCACACACAATCATACCTCCCACATGGGTAAGTACGTACATGCACACAATACATACTCCCTACACACACACACACACACACACAGATGCACGTGCACACACACACATAATACATATACCACACATGCACACAATACATATGCCCTACATACACACTCCCACCCACAGATGCATGCGCGCACACACACACACAATACATATACCACACATGCACAAGCACACACATGCACACACACACACACACTGCACGGCCAGTCCGCGCTGCAGGAAGGGCACAGTACGCAGGGCCTTCTCCTGCTGGCCTCTCTTGTCCTGGCCCCGGGGGGAGACGGCTGCAGGCCTTCGGCCACCCCCTTCAACCCCCACACACACACGGGCGCATCTGGCTCCCCACATCACCTGCCCGTGACTGGCCAGACTCACCGAGTCGTTACGGCCGAAGAAGGTGTAGACGGCGTAGAGGTAGTAGTCAAACAGCTGAGACAGGAAGTGGACCACGTCAAAGGCGATGGGCTTCAGCATGCTCATCATCTGCATGTATTTCCCTGCAAGGAAGGCCAGGCCCCGTCAAGGCCCTGACGCTCAGACCCTCCCCTCCATGCCCCCAGAGGAGGCCGCCCGCATACCAGAAATGCCTTCTTCAGGAGGGTGCCAAGGAGCAGAGGGCTCTGGCCACAGCTCTGAGCGGCCTCGGCTAAGTCCCCACCGCCCTGACCTCGTTTTCTCCTCTACAAAATGGGGGTGGGGGCTGCACGCGCCCTCCTGCGCCGGCCTGACACAACTTCCAGCTCTCACTGATCTCTGTCCTTGGACCAGGGGAAATCGTGATCCCAGCGCCCACCCAGCGGGAGAAAAGAGCTGCGGGAACGCGCATCTCCTCCTCCTCAGAGGCAAGGAGGAAGGAAACAAGTGTGGATGAAGCCCTAGCCTGTGCCGGGCCTCACGCGAGTCTCCCCACCACCCTGGAGGGAGGTGCTCAGATGGCCCCATTTTACAGATGAGGTAACGCAAGCACGGGAATGCAGAGAAGACAGCTGAGCACAGAAGGGGTGCCGGGCCCCCAGGGCCCAAAGAGCCGTTCCCTGAACGGGAAGACCTCACACTAGACCGCCATGGACTTCTGTAAAGCGCCCAAGAGTCAAGGCGCAGAGCCAGACGCAGCCCTTCGACAAGGCCTGAGGTCCAAGCCCCATGCCCGCAGCCCAGGACCGAGCCTTCAGAGGGAAGCGGCCTCAGGACCCAGGACAGGAGGGAGCGCTTCTGTTGCAGGGACTGGGGCAGGGGAAGAAAAGAGATTTCTGTTTGTTAAAAAACTAACCTTTTTTAAACTTCATAATAAATTGTATCTTTCTAAAAATAAAACTGAATAAATGCTGTTGAGCTGACCTGAGCACCCCCAAATTAGCTACTTCCTGGGGAGAGCCCAGTTCTCACAAAGGAAGCCGTCCATGCGGGCGGGGCAGCCCTGCAGAGCCCCTGAGTCAGGACCCTCTTCCTTCAGGGCAGGAGCCAAGCACAGGTCTTGGGTCCTCCACCCCAGGGCTCAGCAGCCCCCAAACCTCACTGACAGCTGAGATCCTTGGGGCAGAGGTGGGGGCCACCAACAAGGGCAGCTCCCCAGATAGCAGGAAGTTTGTGCGCAGAAATGATAACCGGGACAGGCCCAGAACAGGGGAGGGAGCAGACTGCATCCGCCGGGCCGACTCCCCCATTTTACGGATGAGGACAGTGAGGCCCAGACCTCTCACCCCTCCACACACTCTCTCTTCACCTCGATGCATTTTTCCCTGCTCAGAAATCAAGGTAAAACGTCCCCTCTGGGAACGGCGCTTCACCCTCAGGCATCCTGGGATCTCCGTAGCAGCACCCCTCTCTCACCCACCAGCCAGTGCCTGAGAGCCTCCAAGGCATCCCCCCCCAAAAGAGGGCCTCCCACTCAGGAAGGGAGCAGGATGCTGGGCACCAGTCTCTGTTTTGGCCTTCGTTGGCGTCCAGCTCCCTGGGGAACCCAAAAGCCACCCTGACCCCCCATGGAAGAACACGGACTTCTGTGGGGCAGGGATGCTGCTCCAGGCC
This sequence comes from Vombatus ursinus, assembly GCF_900497805.2. Classification (NCBI taxonomy): domain Eukaryota; kingdom Metazoa; phylum Chordata; class Mammalia; order Diprotodontia; family Vombatidae; genus Vombatus; species Vombatus ursinus. The sequence continues at coordinate 15,244,838 of NW_020954595.1, read as the reverse complement.
TGGCCAGGCTGGCCCAGAGAGATCACCTCAGGGGAGCTCTGAGGGGCTGAAGATGACAGCGTTTAAGAGCACAACATAGGGGGTGTCAGAATAATGAGTGCCACCAAAAGGCCGCTCTCTCTTAAGGCCTACGTAGGAAAACGCGCTCTTCTGCAGTTACCTCTCGGCATGGTTCATGATGATGGCAAACAGCGTGCATGTGCACAGGGGTACATGCCTGCACCCCCGAGGGCTTTGGTGACCTGGCTTTCCAGCCGCACTCTTTGTACCAAGGACCAATCGCGCCCAATACCGGCCACTTCAAGGGCTACAGAGACACGGCGGCTTCCCTCGCCAATTTCCTGCAATCATGCCATCATCGGCAGCCAAGGCTGGCACCGGAGCAAACCCCGCCGAGGGCCACGGGCCGACGCGAAGGAGCGTGGGCATACAGGAGAGGAGCGTTCCCACCATGTCAAGGCAGACTCATTTCCAAGGCAGTGAGAAGCGTCTCAACAGCCCCAAACTCCGATGTTCCAAAATGCCTTTCTTCCCCCAGTTCTGTGTGGGTCCTGCTCTCCTCTGAAAGACCCAGGCCGGGTCTGTGCCACTTTAAGCACAAATGGTGGGACCGAGGTGGGCGACACGAGGTGAAGGGGGTGACGAGGCCCGGCGGCTGGGCGGGCTTCCCCTATTCAGGGCATCTCTGTGCTATTTCACTGTGGCCTACGAAGTGAGTCTGCTTTGGGGACAGGGGTACCAACCAGGAAAGGAAAGCTGGACCTGGGGTCACACAAGCCCCAGACTTCTGGAGGCCAGATTTCCGAGGTCACAAGACAGAGGGGTCCTAAACACTGACACCCTGACAAGGCGCTGTGACGCCCAAACAGCAACAGGTGACCTCAGGGAGAAAAAGGTCAAGGGGACACAGACCAGGACGGACCAGGGCGCGAGGTCAGCGGCAGCCAGTGACGCACAAGAACCCTGAATGCACACTGTCAGGGGACACAAGGAACGAGCACGTGAAGGAAAGGGGAGGGCCAGCTCTTGTGGGGACCACGATGAAGACAGAGAAGACATGTTCCCCTCCGCTCCTCCTTGGCTTTGGAAGCATAAAATCAATCGATCGCTCAACCAGCCAACAAGCATCAATTACGCTTCTCCCCTGGGAGATCAAGGCAGACGGGAAACACAAATGCCGAACAGGCGCATCACACACAGAAGGGGGAGGGCCCGCCTCGCAGAGCCGCCATCCCTCTGTGCCCGGGGGCACCACTGCCCCTCCAGGGCCAGGAATCGAGGTCCAGAAGTCAGGCAGGTCACCCGGTCCTGAAATCCCACAGACACAGAAGGTGACGGCCTCGCGCTGCCACATCAGGGACGGGACAGGAGCATTGACCCGTGACAACCAGCATGAATCACCGCTGCACTGACCACTCCTCAAGGCCTGGCCAGCTACCCACCCTGAGCCCCAGGAGGCCACCCCCATGGGATGGTGCCCAACGTCTGGGCTCTCACTCGGCCGCAGGCCTTCTGCAGGGGAGACCCTCGACCCCTGACCTGAAGAACCCCAGAAGGCCAAAAGGGGGTGGCAGCTGGTGGGATGGAAGGCGCACGGCTGGCAGAAGCCAACAAGACACATCCCCAGGGCCCCCGGGCCCCCAGGGCTCCTCAGGATCATTCCTTGGCTCTCTGACCACCAGGAAGAGGGCCAGGCCAGGCAGCAGCCCAGCCTCCCCATACCACTGACCCACTCCAACTCACCAACCAGTCGAATGACATTCAGGGTAGTGTTGGTCAGGATGGGAGCGTTGACTTTGTTCAAGCTATAATCTGATTTCTTTCGGCTCCTTAGCGTTTCTCGGGAAACACTGAGATAAAGAGAGAGAAGGCAGAGAGTGCGAGTTAGGAGAGCAAGAGGAGACGGAGGAAGGAGAGAGACAAGATGGAGAGGAGGGAGGGAAGGAGGGAGAGAGGAGGGGGAGGAGGAGGGAGGAGGGGGAGGGGGAGGGGGAGGGTTCTACCAAGGACCGTCCCAGCCACAGAGAGCCAGGTCTGACCACTGGACCCCCACACCCTGCGACAGGTGCCCATGGGAGGCAGTACCAAGCATCGAGCTGGCAGTCCTGCGACAGGCGGGTTTCCGGGTGGATCTCTCAGGCCCCACCAGGATCTCTCAGGATCCCAAGCAGCTGGAGGACATTCCTCCTCTGTGGCTGCAGCTGGGATACCCACCACCACCAAGTCCCCATCTGCTCCTAAGCAGCGGCCCCTCGAGGATCCCTCTCCCCGGCTACACCCCACAAACATGGAAGACAGTGCCTGACTAAGCAGCCTGGATGCACGTTCTCCTACCGCACCCCAACAACGGCCTCGAGAGGGGGGTCAACATCAGGCCCATTTTGAAAAGGGGAAACTGAGGCCCAGCCCCAAGTCACAGAGCCAGTGCCTGTGCCTGTGGCAGGATTCGCACCCAGTCCCAGCCCGTACCACACTCCTGCCGAGGCACAGGCAGTCACCTTTTCACAGGGACGTCCCCGGTCTGCTCGTCCACGAAGTCTCGCTTTAGCTCCTCGGGGACATCGCTGTCGCTGTCATAGTCTTGGTATGCGCTCTTCTCAGGTTCGTCTGACTCATACTAAGGGGGCAGAGAGCGTGCAGACTGAGGGCAGGCTCTGGCCACGACCGTGAGGCGCCCCGCTGCTCCATGGCCTCACCCCTCTCCACCCCAAAAGCCAAACCTAACTCTAACCCCCCGCCAGCCCAGGGAGCCCCGCTGGGTCAGAGTTTAGCGGAAAGGACAAAGTGGGGGGGCGGGAGGGAGAGGGAATGAGGGAGGGAGGAGGGGAGGAGGGAGGGAGGAGGGGAGGAGGGGAGAAGAAAGGGAGCGAGGCCTCCTCTTGCTCATCCACTCTGGGCAGAAGCAGACCATGGAGCTGGACGCCCCAAGTCTGAATCCTAGCCCTACTGCACCAAGGGGCTGGCAGGGGGGGCGGGGAGAGGCTGGGAGGCTCCAATGGGCCCAGAGACAGGAAGCTCCTGGTAAACCCTCAAACCAGTGCCCCGCACGCTCCCCACCCCGCTCCCCACGCAGGCACCCTGGGCCAGTGCCCAAACGCACCCCGTTGGAAGCCAGGACGTCTTCGGTTTCCTCGTCTTTGCTGTTGGCCTGAATCTCAAAGGGGTTCCCTCCGCTGCAGTACTGTTCAAACAAGGTGGCAGCTGTCGAGGACGCTGCAGAGGTAGGCTGCTTACTGGGGGACACGGACGGGGACCGGGATTGCTCCATGAACTTAAATTCCTGAGCACAGATGCAGGGCTCGTCACCACTGGTACTGGCCACCCCTGGCCCCAGGGTGCTGGGCCCCCTCCCGCCCGCTGGGGCTGGCTCTCAGCACCCTCCAGACAAGAGAGCCCCAAAGGGGCCCAGCGGAGCACAGGCTTCTCACCCAGGGCAGCCACTGACCGGCCCTGGGCCAGACTCTACAAACACCCACCCTGCCGCACCCTCACTCCTTGCTGGGCTCGAGACCCAGACGGTGGCCCCCGTGCCCACAAGGTGAGTGCCACACCTGGAGTGCCACTGTCTGGCGGCTGCTCAGGCCTGCGCATCTGACACCTTCCCCAGCCTCCCTCATTCCTCGGCCGTCGCTCGGCCATCTCGAGCTGACTTGCCCAGAGCTGTGGGCCGAGGTTGCTTCTCCTTGCCTGGCACACAGTAGGTGCTACTAAGTGTTTGCTAACTGACCGGAGTCTGGATGCGTGGGGCGACTTTCACCCCAGGATGAAAGGCCGAGCCCACACAGTGACACGTCTGGCCCTTTCAGACCCAAAATGAGGCATTTAGGACTCAGTTTACACCATGGGCACACTGACTCCTGGGGAAAGCCCCCTCTGGACGACTCCTCCCCACCTGATGACTCCCCTACATCTCCGGCGTCATTCACGAGGGCCACAGAGCCGGCCAGCTCTCAAAAGGTTGGACCTTGCATACATCAACTCACTCAGAGGATGACACCATTTCCTAATCACCCACTGTGGGCCAGGCATGGGGCTCCCCCGGCCCCCTCATCCATCAACAGCCCCGCCCTGAGCCCATCTGAAACTCTACTGGGATCCCCCTTCAGACCTGGGCTCCCCACCCAACCTCTGGGGGTGCACTGGAGGTCCATCCATGGCCACAAGTGACCAGGACCCAGATCTGGGGGGGCGAGGCACCAGCTGTGAGGCACAGGAAAGGCTGGAGCATCACCGTCCCTGTCACGTGCCCTTCACTCCCTCCCTGGTTCTCACAAGAGGGCTTCTCTTTGTAAAAATGCCCGGACACCCCCATCAAGAAAGGGCACCCGGGATCCCAGATACAGAGCTGGAGGAGGCCCCCCAGGTACCCTGCAGACGCCCCCATGATCCGCACTGCTTCAGGTCCCCCAAGGCAGCTCAGCCACTCTGGACGCTGGGCATCTCCCCTCGGCCTCTATCGTGGGGCCCTGCGGACGTCACCCCTCCACCAGACATCCCTTCAAACACCTGCAGACGCTCTCGTGACCCCCCAAGCAGACAGCCAGCCCTCTCTTCAAGCCCTGACAAGAGACGCATCCTCGGGCTCTGGGGACGGCATGGCCTCCCCTACCTACCTCAGAGCCACACTAACTATGCCCCCTGAATGTGCCTCGGGCCCCTACTCTGCCTGCCCACAGGTTGGGGGCACGGGCCCGAGACAACGCCCTGCCCGCCATCGAGGGGGGTTGACATCCTCTGAGGCAGATCAGGTGTCCACACATACGTCTACACAGGTGACACACAGAGTGCTAACACCTGAAGAGTCTGAGGGAGTGCCCTCCAGAGAGCTGGGCCCCAGGCAGGCCCAGGAGATGTCCGGAGGGCTCCCAAGGGGTCCTGTAAACACAGGCCCCGGGCACACCGGGATGGGTGGAGAGCAAAGGTCTACAAGCTGCAGGCAAACCCTCACGTGAAGCTGCAGGATGCTGAAGCTCGACTTCACGGGGCACAGCTCCCACGTCTCGTTCTCCAGGAACATCCTCAACTCGTCCAGGCGCGTTCTGAAACACAGATCCAGAGGCTGGGGCCGGGCATGGGGCGGGGCACAGCGTGCTGGGCTGGGACACGGGGCGGGAGTCACGGGCTCCCTCCTTCCTCTCATCCTTCCACACCTGTGGCCTCCCAGATGGAGCACCTAGCACAAGGGAACCTGCAGCCACGGCAAGGTCCAATCCACAGCGGGCCCACGACAGTGAGCACTGAGCCCTGGGGGCTGGGGGACTTCCAGACTGCCTCCCCTGACTCCCCCTGCACCCCAGGTGACAAGGGCCGGGATTACACCCCCCCCAAGCCCAAGGCTGACACTATGTGGCAGATGTGGCCGCCCCACACTGCACAAGGTGGTCACACACCAGAACAGCTCCACTGCGTGGCCCCAAACGGGGACACACAGGTCGCCGTGGACACCTCCTCTGCTAGCACTGCACACATGCCCACCCATGCTGGTGGCAGGAACGAGTCACAAATCCTACCTCCTAATGCATCCTGAGGGACTCTGAGCAAGAGCTTAACCTCTCTGGGCCTCAGTTTCCTCCCAGGGGCCCTCCAGCTCAACCTCTCCTGTTCAATGCTGAGAAAACCCTCCACAAAGCACGCACTCATTAGCCCAACGGATCCACTCCCAGAGGTCAGGCATCCCAAGCTCCCCTGTCTGTCCCCATCCCGCCTCCTGCCCACAGGGCCCAGCAAGCACACCTAGGGCTTGGACTTGTCCATCCAAGGTCCCCAGGTGCCCGATTAACCAGCCACTCTGGGGTAATGCCGCAGGCAGAAGGCTGGCTCCCATCTGTCAATGACACAGAAGAAGGCTTGTCTGGTCTTAAAAAGCACTTGGGGAAACAGAGGCAGGAAAGCCCTGGGAGCCTCCCAGGCTGTTCACCTGAGCCACTCGCTCCAGGGAAGGGCAGGAAAGGCTGATCCCTCCCAAGCGCAGAGAAAGTGCCAGAAGCCCAAGGCGCCATCGCGAGCAGACAGAAACGAAGGAAGGCTGGCCCCTGCTCAGGGGTGGCCAGTGTGAGCCAGGGCAAGAAGACAGGCAGTCCAGGAGTTTTCTGAGAAAAGGCCGAGGGTCAGCCTTGAACGGGGGGGGAAGGGTTCTATTCTCCCAGAAGCCCCTCCTGACTCCTCTGCTCCCTTAAACACGTCCCCAACCCCGCCAACACCCCCTGCTTGCCACACTCCCTCATGAGCGCTGGCCCAGCAAAAGGCCCAGAGAAGGACCTCGGCTCAGTGAAGGTCACCAAGGGGGCTTGTGGAGGGCCAGCATGGGTGAGAGGCTCAGACTGCCCCTGGAAGGAGAGATGAGAAGGGACAGGGGTGTGCCCCAAGGGCAAGGCCCGAGGTGGGGAGCCAACCCACAGTGACCCAGTGGGCATCTGAGGCTGGTGATGCAGAAACAGCCGAAAAGAAGAAAAAACTGACCACTGGGGAGAAGCTGTGCAGGAAGAGAGGAAGGCCAGGCATTGCACACCAGTCTCAGGGGATTCAGAGGAAGGATCAAGAGGGTCCCACAGACCGAAAAGCCAGAGAAAGCCAGCAGGGAGAAAGGAGGGAACCCGCCCACCACCCAGCCTTGGCAGAGACGGAGGCAAAGGGAGCTGACTCCATCGAGGACAGATGCAGCCGGGGCGGGGGCAGAAACCAAGGCTTTCTCGTCATCCGGCTCCAGCCGGGTCAGCAGCAGCGATGACCCAGAGCCCGGTGGCAGGCCTGGCATTCTCGACCAGATTCTAGGCCAGGCTTAGGGGAGGGTCGGCCTTAGGGACCCATCCCCCAGAGCCAGCCACTCCAGGCTGACCCCAGATCTCTCCCGGACAAGGTCGCTGCCCCAGCAGAGCAAGAGATGCTACACCTTCCGTGTGCCCCGATTTTAGGAAAGGGAAAAGAATAAACCTTTACAGAATGCCTACTGTGCATCCAGCACTGTGCTAAGCGCCTTACTAATGTCACCTCATTTAATCCTCATGAAAACCCTTGCGAGATACATGCTGTTGTTATCCCATTTTACCAGGGAGGAAACTGAGGCAAACGGAAGTGAAGTGTCTGGCCCAGGGTCACAGCGCTAAAAAAGAATTCAATCGGTTCTCTCGTGGCCTCAATGGCCTGCCACTAGCTGACTCTCTGCCTCAGCTTCCTCATCCGTAAAATGGGCTGGAGAAGGAAATGGCAAAGCTCTCCAGTATCTCTGCCGAGAAAAACCCCAATGGGGTCAACAAAGATTGGGACACGCCTGACTGACTGAACAGCCGAGAAGAGGTTCTGGATGGCTCCACCTCAGTGAGGCAGGAGGTCTCCAGCACAGTGCCCCAGGGCCCTGCGAATGGCCCGCTTTTTATCAATTAATGAATTATTATGTTTGTTTAATGCTTCTATCACTGCCCTGGAGAGAGGCACAGACGGGTACCCTGCAGAGTCCGAGATCCAGAAGGATTTGGACAAGCTCACATGCTGGACCAAATCGAGCAAGAAAAAATGCCACGAGGCAGAGAAGTATACTTCAGTCTAAAACCCAGATCCCCAGAACAAGATGAGGAAGGCGTGACTAGATAGCGGGTCATCTGAAAAAGATCTGGGGGTTCTAGGCGACAGCAAGCCCAACAGGGAAAAGTGTGGCATGTAGGAGCCCCAGGGCTATGCCCGGCCCTCCTGTGGAAGCAGGGGGTCCTGATCTTTACTTCAGAGCTGGGCCGCTAGGGAGCGCCACAGCGCACAGAACACTAGGCCTGAGTTCAAATCCAGCAGCTTCCTAGCTATGGGACACTGGGTAAGTCACCCAGTTTCCCCAACTGTAAAATGGGAAATCATCAATAGCAAAATGTTTGTACATCTCTTAACACGGTGCTCGGCACACAGCAGCACTTACTAAATGCTTATTCCCTTCTCCTTTCCTTCCCCCGGGGATGACCCCCTGGCGAGTGCCCAGAAGCAAACACCCAGAGTGGACGAGGGCCTTGGGGTCCGACCAGGCTCTATGAGAAGTGCGAAGACCAAGCTGGGCTCAGGCTCCAGGCAGGATAAAAGACCATCAAAACGCCTGCAAATACAACGATCCGGACGACCCCAAAAAGGGGAGCTACACGGGGCCTTCCTGGAGCTCAATGACAAGACCTTTCCCCACCTCACCGGGCAGGGCTGCATCTCAGGAACCGCCACAGACACCCCAGGAGCCCCTGTGAGCGTTCCCAAGCCGGTGATGCTGATAGTACTGGACCCCAGGCACCTGTGCTGGGGGCGGGGAGGAAGCTGGCCCCTAGGACCAACACCCAGAGTGGCCAGCGACCGGTCCCGGATTTTGGCTGAGGCCATTGTCAGGAGGACAATGCTGACTGCAGACGCCAGCCCCACAATCCCTCTGGAGATGCTTCAACCCCACCTGCAACGCCAAGTGCCAACAACCCTCTGGACAGATGACAAAACAGAGGCTGAGGAGTGACCTGCCCGGGCATTCCTGAGGGGCTCTGTCCCAAGGCCCACCTGCCGACTCCTCAGAGAAGATGACGGATGGGGCAGGGCCCAAGAGTTGCCCTGGGCCTAAATCCGGAAGCAATGCTAAGGTTTCCGAGAAGTGAATGAGAGCAAACGTGGGCCACGCTCAGGCTGAAAGACACTTGGGCCCCCTGCTCTCCCTGCCCAGCGGCCGTCAGGTAGGTTCCTGCTCCTACAGCTGAGGAGACAGAGGCCCCAAAAGGCCGAGTCACCTGGGACATCGTGTGAAGAGTGGGGCTGAGATGCCGGCCTCCGGGCCGCTGGACCCTGGGTGCAGGCCCCACCAGACAGCACGCGCACGGCCACAGCCGCCCTCGCCAGGCCACAAGCACTAGCTCACCTGTGGTAGTTCTTGAAGTAGTTAATGCTCTGCTTTCGGATGGAATCCTGCAGAACTTCGGACTTGCTGCCACAAAACTCCTCACCCACTTGCATCAGCCTGTCCAAAGAAAAGCAGTTTCAGAAAGCTTTCGTAAACAGCCACAACACAAGCAGGTACACGACGGTCAGAAACGCGCGCGTGAACAACACGGATGCTCACAATTCACCAGAAGATGGCCTGGTCCTCAGCCCTGAGTAAGTGTCTATGTGGGCTGGGCCCTGTGCAGAGTACTGGGGTGAGCAGACAGGCAGATGTCCGTGCCCTCAGGGAGCTGCCAGCCATGCAATGTCTTAGCAGGGACAGGTAATCTCAGACGGAGGGCCTGGGACGTGAGGAGGGAGGGCATTCCAGGCCTGAAGAGTGGAGCAGCCAGGAGGCCCGATGGGGGGAGGAAGGTGGGAGAAGACTGGGAAGGGAGGACACAGCCAGGTTAGGAAGGGCTTTGAAGGCCAGACAGAGCATCTGACCCTGGATGCAGCTGGCCAGGTGAGGGGTGACGTGGTTGGAGCTGCACTGTAGGAAGATCACTCTGGTGGCTGAATGGAGGGTGGGCTAGAGGGGGAGAGACGAGGCAGGCAGACCCCCAGCAGGTGTGGCCATAGTCCAGGCATGCAGGGATGGGGCAAGATGGGGGCGGGGCCAGAAGAGAGAAGGGGGAGTCTTGGCACCATCTTGGAGTCCAGGATGACACGTAGGTCATGAGCCTGGGGGCCAGGGAAGATGGGGGCGCCCCCTCCAGTAACAGAGAAGATGGGAGAGGGGGAAGCGCTGGGTTCTTTTTTGTACTGAGATGTCTCCCAGACGTCAGATTTAAGACGTCAGAAAGGCCGTCCGAGATGGGAGACCAGAGGTCAGCAGAGAGGCTGGGACTGAGAGTCCTCTGCAGGGAGATGATAATGAAGTCTGTGCATTTTCCGACCAGATGGCCAAGGGAACAGCAGAGAAGGAGGAGAGGGCGTGGGGCAGAGCCTGGGGACATTCTCTAGCTCGATGAACTCTATCTGGAATTCATTCCTCTGGGCATCCTGCCAACATGGCCGCCTAGAAAGCCGCGCTCGATTTCCAGCACTTCTGGGAAGGCGTCTCCCCGAGGTTCCTGAACTACCTGGCCGGGTTCTTCTTCACCCTTCTGGGGAAGCCTCCTAGTTTCTGAGTCTCTCCTCCTCTGCTCCTCTTTCAGAACCGTCGCTTTTCTGAGTCATTTCCTCTCTTTCTGCCGTTCCTTCTCTATCTGTGTCCTCCAGAACCCCAAAGCTCATGATGAAAGGGATGGCTCCAGAGAAACCTTGGAAAACTCCCGTGAACGGATACAGTGTGGAGCAAACAGAACCGGCAGAACAATTTCTATGACAATGGAACCATAAAAACAAACAAGTTCCAAAGCCGGAGGAACCGATTCACACAGCATCCCCAGTGAGGAAGAGGCTGCCCACCTCCTGACAGAGAGGGCGCACGCTTAGGGGACAGCACATGCCATCGCTTTTAGACACAGTCCACATGGAGCTGTTTAGTTCAACTATGCATATGTTCCATGGTTTCCAAGGATTCTAGGGTTTGTCTAGGCAAGGGGGTTAGGTGACTTGCCCAGGGTCACACAGCTAGTAAGTGTTATATGTCTGAGGCCAGATTTGAACTCAGGTCCCCCTGAATCCAGAGCCAGTGCTCTATCCACTGCACCACCTAGTTTTTTTTTTCCCAGTAGGGATGAAGAAGAAATAGATTTTTGTATTTTTTTAACAATATTTGTTTTATAAATAAACAAAACTCTTACTTTTCACTAAATCTGTTATTGAGTAAATTTTAGTTATTTGCTTTTGGGGTATAAAACCCAGATGTTCCAGTTCATCTCCAAAACCTTTGGTACTTCTCTACGGCCTTTAGGATGAAAAAGCACCGAATCGGATAGACTCAAACCTCTGGAACAGGTCCCCTAGACCAGGAGTCTCCCACATGCAGGCCAAAACCACTCAAGACACTTGAGATGCAACAGCAATAATCTGGCTTAAAATCCCTCTGATTATTAAGACCATGCCAAAACTAAAACAGGGAGAAGCACACTGGCCAGCTGTGATTCCCATTGACAAAGAGGAGACGCGAGACAGAGCGTGACACAAGAGGAACTCCTTGGAGATGATGAGAGCTTCCTGACACTGGCGATCCGCTGCACACAGCAAGCCCAGAACACCGCAGAGCCTCCGAGGAGGCAACGTGCCGGTGCCAAACCAGCGGGACGAGAAACTCCAAGTCTAGGCCGACTGCCCCCCATACATCCAGTGGGATGGACAGCCTGCAGAGCCTGTCCCTCAAGTAGGCCCTCAGAGACAGATACCGAAAACAGGTAATGGGACAGGTGGAGGACGGCTGCCACTTCTTCACTTTTTAATGTGACTTTTCTTGATATTTTTAATACAAAAAAGGCATTTCCACATACAAAGTAGATACTGCAAATGAAACTGTGATGCTCTATTCCAAAGTGTTTATAATTCTATAATCAATCCTCACCGCTGCTTTCGGAGCTGTCTATGCCTCATTCTTTTCTCTCCTGTGTATTTTTGGGGTTTTTCTGAGTTTGGTTTTTTTTTTTTTTTTTTGGCTTTTTGGTGAGGCAATCGGGGTTAAGTGACCTGCCTAAGGTCACACAGCTAGTGAGTATCGTGTCTGAGGCCAGATTTGAACCCAGGACCTCCTGACTCCAAGGCCAGGGCTCTATCCACTGCACCACCCAGCTGCCTCTACTCCTGTGTATTTTCAGTAATGTTTCAGTGCCTGTCTTTTTTCCCTTCTTTTGGCATCTCTGTGGCTAGCCCCTCCTCCCGCCAAATCCCACATAAGGCCCTCGTAACCAATAAATAAAGCCAAGCAGAACGAATGGACGTGGACACGGCCACGGCCACGACCCAATAGCACACGTCTCCTTCTGCATCCCACTCATCTCGTCCCTGGCGGCCCAGCTGCTCTCGAGGCCGTCCTCTCAGGCCGTTGGTCATGACGACGCTGATGTCACTGTATGCACCGTTCTCATCGCACTCTCCGTCGGCATCAGCTCAGACAAGTCTTCCGGGGCTCTCAGGCGCCGGCCCTGGCCACTCCTCAGAGTGCGGCAGCATTCCATCACTCCATCACCTCCAGAGACCGTCACCCGGCCGGCCACTCCCCAGGGGCTGGGCGGCCCCTCCCTTTCTAACACTGTGCCACCACAAACAGCTGCTACATATGTCTGATTAGCGGGGGTCCTTTTCCCCCTCCTCTCATCTCTCTGAGGCTTAAGAGGGGCACCATGGAGTCAACGGCAGAGAGGAGGGAAGTACACTTTCGCATCTCTCTTCTGACTGTGCCGTGTGCTGTATGTGTGCGTGTGCACATGGCTACCCACGTCTATGTGCATGAATAGCTACAAGCTGCATACCTAGACAAGCTCTGAAGGATGGACGCAGAGATCCCTCCCCCCACAAGGGAGCACGGTGCAACAGGACCCCATGAGCACGAGCAGGCTCAGACGCTCTGTGAACAAGGGACCCGTGGGAGAAGCAGCATGAAGGAGGCAGTGGACCTGGCCGGCTGGCCGGCCCCACCCAAGGACCGCCCCTCCATGGAAAGAGCAAGCAAAAAAGCACTCCCCACCCCCGCCAGGGGAACCACGTGTCACCAGTTTGAGAGCCATTCCCTCCAATCAGGAGAAAACAGCCATGACAGAGGTGGCGGCGCACATCTGGTCCCCAACTCTACCTGCTGATTATATCCAAGACGAAGATGAAGTCGTCATACTTGAACGTTGACATGTCAGTCCCAAACAAATAGGTTTTTACTTTGAGTTGGACATCCTATAAAAGAAGACATTTCCCAATTAGTTCTGCCAGCCCTCGATGTCACGGGCAAGCCCTCAAATGGGATGGTGTGGAAAGTCAGCGCAAGGGGTCGCCTCTCTGAAGGGACCGCATCCCAGCGTGCTCAGAAAACAAACATGCATGCTTGTGTGCACATGTGTGCGTCTGTGCATGGATGCGCATGTGTGCATAGCCCATGCACGTATGTGCGTGTGTGCGTCCCGGGGTTTCCTCGGTCTAGAGAAGTACACAGGGTGGGGCATCTGTCCTGTGGTCACCAGAAGTCCTGCAGAGCTCCCTGTGGGGGGCACGCCCATGGCTGCAGTGCTGAGGAGGCAGGCCAGGAGCCCGGGCCCTCCTGGCTGACTGTCCGCTCCAACACAACACTTCTCCACAATTTATTATCACCCCAAAATCGACACTGATCCAAAGGGAGGACGTTTAGTTTTTCACACAAGGGGAGTTCTCTATGACCTACAAACGACCCGCCCCCCAACGCACGAAACATCAGAACATCCAAACGATCGTCAGTCATTACTATGACAAAAAGGGCACGCGTCACGTCTTCAGCTCTCCTTAAAAGTCAGCCGCTCCTACTTGAAGCATGACTGAATTTCACAAGAGCGTGGCCCATCCAATTTCTGGCGGGCACCAATCACAGCCACGTCTGGGGGAAACAGAAGGAGAGAGCATCTGAGGACAGCCGGGTCCTCTCCAACGCTCTCTGAATCCCGAGTCTCATGTCTGGCCAACGGGCCCTGGCGCCTGTCCCAAGGCCGACGCCCGGCACTCACCACACCCACATGGACGTGAACAAGAGCCACGCAGGTGCCACAGTCTGAAGGGAAAGACCTGTCCTTCCAAGACGGCGGCCAAATGAATGAAAGCCCTCGGAAGGGCTCCCAAAGGACACTCCCACATCACACACAACAATGCTCCACATAAGGCGACAGCTCTGTCAGTCCCTTCAGCTGCTCCGGCAAAGGAAGGCCAAAGCCCTCTGACAAGAGCTGTGCGACCTCCACCCACCTCACCAAGTGGTGCATGGGGAGCTGGGGACGAGGGGGGCCCATCAGGTACCAGCTGGCCCCTGGGCTCAGGCCGCACAAGTCCCATCCCATGCGCCTGCGTGCATGTGTGAATGAATTGTGTGCAAATGTGCACACATGCGCACGTGTGCACAAACATGTGAGTGTATCTGTGTGCGTGCATGGGCACAAGTGTGCATGTGAATGGGTGAGCGCACACGTGCATGTGAGAATGAATGGGTGCATGTGCAAATGTGCATGCACGTGGGAGTGTGCATGCAACTGTGTGAGCATGCATGTCTGTGTGCACACATCGTGTGAGTGTATGGTGACAGAGGAGCACGTGTATGCAAATGTGCATGTGTGCACAAATGTGTGTACACGTGAATGTGTATGTGCAGGCATCTGTATGCAGATATGCAGATATGAACATGTGTGTACTGGTCTCTGTGGCTGCAAGTGTGCGTACATTTGTGCATGTATGGAAACAGGTGTGTGTGCTTGTGTGTGCATGGAACCCTAGTGACAATGACTCCAGATCCCACAAAAGCACAGGAGAAACAGCAGAGAGGAAAAAAATGTGGCTCAGCCAAAGGCGCCATGGTGATGGGGCTAACGTAACAATCATCACAGCCACAGGAAAAGCACCTACTTCGTGGCAGGCCCCCACTAAGTGCTTTACAATCAGTATGGCATTTGACCCTCATAAGCATCCAGGGAGGGTGCTATTACTATCATATCTATGGTAGAGCTGAAGAAACTGACGCAGGCAGCGGTGAAGGGACCTGCCCATCAGCGGAAAGCCTGGGGAGAGGTCCTGTCTAGGGGTGGCGGGCTCAGCTGTGCGGAGGGGACCAAGGGGGCATCAACGACCGGACAGCAAAACCCAACCCTGGGGCCCAGGAAGAAGCAACCAACGAAGGCCTGAAGCCAGGCAAAAAGACAAAGCGCGAGCGTGCGTCCCCTGAGCGCGGGGCAGCCGCTGCCATCTCTGCTCTCTGGGGGCCTGCCAGGGAACCACCGAGGTGACCGCTGATGCCAGCGAGGCTGCCGGACGCCCGGCCCGAGAGCTCCTGCAGACGCGTCCGCAGAGAGGAGACCAGACCAACGGGCCTCTGCAGGGGGCCCCCGTCGGAGGGGTCCTGCGCGCACACGCACGCACGTGCACGCGCACACGTCAACCCTGACTCAGAATTCTCCCATCTTGGAAAACCAACCTGCCATATTCGTGACAGTCCGTGCTCAAGCTTCTTCCTCACGTAGCTGCGGTCAAAATTGCTCTCCTCAGACCCCGTCGTACCGCCCCCTTCTGAAACAAGAAGACATGAGAGATCCCGGGTGGGCTTCACGCCCCCAGGAGCCGAGAACAGCGAGAACAGCGCTCTCCTCTTCTGGGACGAGGACTCGCCCAGGGCTTTCGCCGGTCGCCTGGCTGTTTCCTACAGAGAAGCCAAACCATAGAACAACAAGGAGGACGACAATAACAAGCGTAACACCAACTGAAAGCCAGCAGGAGGTACCCAGGACATCTCCCCTGATCCCCACAACAACGGGGAGCCACGCCAGGCCACAGTCATGCCGTCTCCGAGTCTGCCCCCGGCAGCTCCTGCTGCCCTGGCCCCTGCCCCACACCCAATGCTCCGTTCCCCCTCTCTGACCCGTCTCTGTGCTGCCTCTTCCCCCCCAACCTCCATCTCTCATCATCCTTCGGCTCACCTCCCAATGCCTCGTGTCTCCTCCTCTGCATTTACTGCTCTCTCTCTCATCTCCTTACCATTTGCTTCCTGTTTGTCCGGGCCCGTCTAGCTCCTACTACAGTGCCTAATCCACAAGAGGCCCCGATGAATGCACGCTAAAGGATGGATGGAGGGAGAGATGGAGGGAGGGAGGGACAGATGGATGGATGGAGGGATGGAGGAGGGAGGGACGGATGGATGGATGGAGGGATGGAGGAGGGAGGGACGTATGGATGGATGGAGGGATGGAGGAGGGAGGGACGGATGGATGGATGGAGGGATGGAGGAGGGAGGGACGGATGGACAGACCGGCATTTATTGTGAACTAAACAACGCGTGCCCTTTGACCCAGAGATGTACCCGCAAAGGGATCAAAGAAAAAGGAGTAGCTAACCAAGTTAAGATGTACAAACATGCTGAAAGAAATGATGGAAGGGACAGTTTCAGAGAAGCCTGAGAAGATCTGTATGAGCTGATGCAAAGTGTTTGCACGAGAACCACAACGTTGGAATAACAAACTACTGTGTAGCAAAACTTCAGAAATCTGATCAACTCAAGGACCACCCACAATTCTACAAGACCAGTGAGGAAGCCTGCTGCCCACTCCTCAGAGAGGTGCAGGAAACACACGTCTGGACGTGGCCAACAGGAGAACTAACTTCACCTGACCCGGTGTGTCTGCTGGGAGGGGCTTGTCTTTTGTTTTTTCTTTAAAATACCGAAGGGGGTGGGAGGAAAAAAAAATGCTTATGACTTGAAAAACAAAATTACATTTAATGTGAACACAGTTACTGGTGATCCTCATGGTGACTGATGGATTGATTGCTATCCCCTGGCTCCAACAGCAGCTCCTGGAAGCGGAGCAGGAAGACAAAGGCCTCAGGCATGGTCCAAGGCCAGGGGAGAGGCCAGGGACATCTCCCAGTGTCTGACGAGCTGCTGTGGGGAAGAAGGTCCCCATCCACCTTCCTCAGTCCCAGAACAGAACAGGACCTACCCGGGGAGTGTGGAGAGAGGTAGCTTTAACATGACATAAGGAAAATGCCAGCATTAACATCTAACCACACCAGGAATGGGGAAGGTGAGGGACACAGCATAGAGGGTTCTGGACCACATGCCCACCGAGGTCCCTCCAGTTGGCCTGAGATGGAGCTGCGTGTTGGCCAGCCCAGGGCTCAACACAGCTGGGCACTGAGGGGGGAGGCAAGGGGAGGAAAGGGGTCCTGCCTATCCAGCAGGGGATGCTCCACTCAGCACAGGCAGAAGGAACAGCTACACCGCCCGAAGTACAGGACCTCCCTGCTCTCCCCCTGCGGTGGAAGAAGGACAAACAGCCCGTGTCTGAGACTCGTGCCCAACAAGCTTGAAGATGCAGTCCAACGTGATGAAAGGCACACAGACAGGCAGGTACTGAGTGGACAGAGGACGAGGAGGCCCCGCCTGGCCCCTGGGAGAGACAGGATGGCACAGACGTGATGATGGGACAGATCCGTGAGATCCTGGTCAGGCATGAAGAGGAGGAGCAGAGCCAGCCCCTGGGCCAGAGCAAGGAGGCATGGCAGCAGCACAACTTCCTGCCCTTACACGGGTGGGCACGGGACAAAGGGACATCATAGGGCAAGAGCAGCCAGAGGCCCGTGTAGAAGGCCTTGAATGACAAGCTAAGAGGCTCAGACTCGACATGGAAGGCCAATCTAGAAGTGACATGATATGGACAGGAGGTGGGAAGAGGAGAGGAGGGGGACAGGCTGGAAAGTGACTGGGGTGGGTCAGGGAAGAGGAAGCAGCCAAAGAAAAGGGGTCAGGGAAGACACAGACTAACCAGGGCATGGGGAGGGGGCGTCAAAGAGCTCCCTCCGGCTCTCCAAGTCAAGGCTTGAAGAGGAGAAAAACTTCCGGGGAAAGATGCTCAGTGCGGCCTCAGGCAGATCAAATTTAGGGGCCCAGCAGACACCAGGGAGAATGAGAACAGAAGCCACAGATGTGAGGTTAGAGCATAGAAGCTGGCCGCACCAAGGGCAGAACCGGGGGTGCCAACGCTTAGCCCGCAAGAGGAGGGAATGCAGAGGGAGAGAAAAGGCCCACAGAAGGAGGCCACAAAGCTCTGAAAGCACCAGCCACAGGGAGGGACCCTGGGCCAGGTCACTGAGGCAAGGCCAAGAGAGAGGGACAGACACCACAGAGACATCTGGGCAGAGAGAGGTGCCCGTGGGCTGAATCACCAGGAAGTAAAACCTCTGGAGGAAAGAAGCAACAGCTTAAAAGAGAAAGTCGTAGCCTCCCCCAAGAAACGGAATCTCTGAAAATCAGGAAAGACTCCGTGAGACAGCAAGAAATATGAGAACAAGATGAAACTGAAAAAATCCTGGACACTATAAACGATAAATCACAAATGAAAACTACCCAAAGTCATCAGAACCAGAGGCCAAGGCAGAGACAGACAGAACTCCCTGAAACCTTGAAAGGAACCCCCAAAAGGAAAAAGTCTTAGGAATGTCCTAGCTCAAATCTATGACTCCCATGTTAAAGTAAAAATATCGCAAACATCTAGAAAGCAGCAGTTCAAGTAGAGTCAGGATCCCAGGAGACCAGGTAGCTTCCACTATGAGAGAGAGGAAATCCTGGAATACAATGTTGCAAAAGGTAAAAGATAGAGGCTCATGACCAAGAATAATTTAATCTGCAAAGCCAAGTATATTCCTATGGAGGGAAAAAATGACCTTGAGTAGAAGAGAGGACTTTCATGCTTTTCTGATGAAAAAGCAAGAGTGCCTAGGATCTTTGAAATGCAAACACACACAAGAGTTCAGAGTAGCCTGGAGAGGTTGATCTACTTGAGCAATTGGAAGGACCTGCCAGATGATGTAGTGCTAACATTTTAATAGGAAGAAAAGAAACCGGGGCCCTCAGAACCATGACGTCTTCAAATGATACTGAAGGAGCTATGAAGACAAGCGTGAGTCCTGGGGTGGATTTGTTTGTTCTGAGTTTGGAGGTGGAATCTAATACTTCTCATAATTGCGGTGAGTGAGAAGAGAAGTGTAACAACATGGAGGACGGGGCGGCAGACAGGGCATCAGGTGACCCTCCCTCTTATCTAAAAGGACAAAGGAGAGGTGGACACACTCACGTCCCCCCTACACACACACACACACACACACACACACACACACACCCTCATACCCCTGAATTTGGTACAGAAACACACCAAACTTCCCAAGGAAACAAGCAGAGATGGAGAGGGAGAGGAAACAAAACATGACAAGTGTTGAGCAAAACAACCTTGCTGAAGACCCCTGATGGGAAGATTAAAAGGCAAAAAAAGAAAAAAGAAAAGCACACGCTTGGAGCCAAAGGGTAACCCTGCGGTCTCTGCGCAGCTACTAGCTGATGTGGGCAGCAGTGGGCAAGCCATCCGCCTGCATGCAAAGCCAGACCCCAGGACCCTGAGCAGAGCAGGGCCAAGCCTGCCCCCAGGGGCATCATCGAGTACAAGGCTAACACCACTAGGCCCAAGAACTGGGCTCAGGTTCAGAGAGCAAGGCCAGTCCCAGGGAGGCAGTGGCTGGCAGGACTGGGGGCCCAGCAGCCTGGGCTCTCTGGCCTGCCTCTGCCCTGCCCCAGGAGCCCAGGACCCAAGGGCACGGAGAAGAGCCACAAAAGAATCTTACCGGCCACCCTGGTCGTGTCCTCACTGTCATGTGCTTCATGCCACTCCATGGTCCTGTAATAGCTGAGCATGACTTCCCACAGGGCTTTGCAGAGGTCAGCCAGGCATGGAATGTAGCTGTCTGTCGTTACGTGCTGCAGAAGGAAACTCCCATGAGAACCAGCAAGACCCGAATTTAGGGAGGTGGTGCTGCTGAGGGCTCACTACAATTCATATGTGGAACCCCAGAGAGCGCACTGAGGCCTAAGAACAATTCTAAATATAGATTATTTTAAGAATAATTATGAATGCACTCTTACTGGAGGTGTTTTCCTTCGCGTATGTCATTTTTAAAAAAATATCACTTAATCCCTAAGCTGTCTATTCAGAAGGAACTTCCTCCCACCCTCTTGCCATCTCTCCTTTAAGGGGGCCACTGACCTCCTTCCTATTCTGTTCACCCCGGACACACACGAAAACTGAGAAAGGTGACAGGGCTTAAGACCTGAAAGAAATTTTAGAGATCGGTGAATCCAGGCCCTCATTTTAGAGACAGGGAAACTGAGGCCCAGAAAGGTTAATGCATAGAATTTCAGCCCAGCCTCTGTCACCCCAAGCACTGGCTCTCACACAGAGTCAGACAAAGGCCCGAGCCCCATAAAAGGACTCACCTCCCTGAGCTCAAGAATCACCGGCTTAGCTAAAAGGTCTAGTCCAGAAAGGAATTTCTGATAACCTTTGGTAGACTGTATGGTGATGATGCAAATAAATTCAGTCTAATTAATCCTCACCCTTCCTTCCAGGTAGATAAGAGGCAGGCCCCATGATCCTACTTTCATCAAAGAACAAATCACAAGAGAGGGCACAAATAAGCATGCCACCAACGTCAGAGGCAGTTATCTCTCTTCCACTTGTCATGGATTAACAGACCAGAAAATGAAACTTCAGGCCACAAGCAGCACTGCCACGCTCTGGGCTGCCACTGAAGAGCCCCCTGCCTCAGGACTGACCAGCTCTAATTCCCTGCGTTTCTTCATCAGACCAATACGGGGTGATGCCAAGCCCCCTCAGGAGGTGCATGTAGAGGGCTCTGAGGTTTTTTCAAATAAATTTTTATTTAGTTCATTAAATACTTCCCAATTATATGTAAAAAAAAATATTTAACATTCATTTTTAAAAATTTTGAGTTCCAAATTCTCTCCCTCCCCCACCCTTTGAGAAAAACAATATATCAACTATACATGTGAAGTCCTGTAAAACATACTTCCATATCAGCCATGTTTCAAAAGAACACACACACACACACAATTTTAAAAAACAAGAAAAATAAAGAAAATTTAAAAAGTTCCCTCCACTTAGCACTCAGAATCCATTAGTTCTCTCCGGAGGTAGACTATTTGTCATCATGGGTCCTTTGGAATCACCTTAGATCACAGTTGTGATCAGAGTATCTGAGTCTCTCATGGTTGTTCACCATTACAATGTTGCTGTTACTATGTACAACATTCTCCTGGCTCTGCTCACTTCACTTTGCATCAGTTCACGTAAGTCTTTCCAGGTCTTTCTGAGAGCATCCTGCTCATCAATTCTTATAGCACAATAGTATTCCACCCCAGCCCCATGCCACAGCCTGTTCAGCCGTTCTCCAATGGATAGGCATTCCTAGAGGGCTCTGGTTTAAGAAGCATGAGCTCACAAGACATACTGAGGTTGAGGTCTCAGAGAAGAACATGGCGGGGAGACAGACACATTTAGGAAGTCATCTTCCGTTTCAGAAAACAATCATGGAAAGACTCCTAGGTTAGAACCCCATGGAACAGAGGCTCTGTCTGCAATTTATGGTGCTAGCTTTTGTCATTACATTTTACTTAAATGTCAAACTTACAAAAAATTACAAAGGCTACCAATGCCTAGGTCAAGACCCCAAAGGCCATCTTGGCCATCTCAATGTGCAAGGAAAACCAGGCTGAAGAGAAATGAAAAAAGACCCAGGATAGGGACCCACAGGAGAACCCAAGGCTTTTGTCTTCTCCAGGTTCCAAGCCCGTGATAAGCACCTGGCAAGGCCAAAGCCTCAGAAAACACTGCAGCTGCCATGACCACTCTCACAGGCGGGGGTCAAAACCCTACAAGAAACTTGCCAAGAACGAGCCATTCAAGGAAAATAAGGCAACGTCTCCATTCTGAGAAAGAGGAAGCAGGAAACGCCACGGGCATCCTCATCCTCAGGCAACTATGTCTGGCACCATCCATCGGAATGAAAAGCCTCCCTGCTGCCTCCTAGGCGCGCAGAGCTGGACCATCACAGACAGGCCACTGAGTCCAGTCCTCATTCTCAAAGAAGGAAACTGAGACTCAAAGACAAAGGTCACGGGTCTGCATCACATAATGTTCTCAGCTGGCCTCGAGTGGGACCAGCAGAAACCATAAAGACAGGCTACGAGCGCGTCCGTGCACCAATGAACAAACAAACAACATGGCGGGACCTGAGAACAACCAACAGAGGGTGCAGGCAGTCCTGAAGCAGAAAGAAAGAAGCTGCAGTGCACAGACCATCCACCTCCCTCCACTCCCTAAATCTTCCTCCACCCACTGCCCTGGGCTTCCAGTCCTGGGCCCTTTTCCAAACAAGGGCCCCTTCTAAAAATTATATTCAGTAAAGGGCACTGGAAAGAAAGACTAAAAATTCACCGGAAACTAAATAATCTTAACCTAAAGAATAAGTGGGTCAAAGAATAAATCATAGAAACAATCAATAACTTCATTACAGAATGACAACAATGAGATACCATACCAACAACAACAGCCTAACACCCAAAGCAGCACTTGGGGAAATGTAGATCTCTAAATGCTGACATCAATAAAACAGGGAGAGAGCGGATCAATGCATTGGCTATGCAACTAAAAAAAACTAGAAAAAACAAATCCAAAATCCCCAATTAAACACCAAATTCCAAAAACTAAAGGTGAGATTAATAAAACTGAAAGAAAACTATTGAGCTAAGAAATAAAACTAGGAGCTGGTTTTAGGAAAAAACCAATGAGATAAACCACTGGTACTTCATTTTAAAAAAAAGGAAGAAGAAAACCAAATTATACCAGTATCAAAAAACGAAAAGGGTGAATTCACCACCAATGAAGAGGAAATTAAAGCAATTATGAGGAATTATTTTGCCCAATTACTTGCCAAAATCTGACAATCTAAGCAAAATCGATAAATATTTACAAAAATATAAATTAATACAAGAGGAAACAGAATACTTAAATAACCCCACCTTAGACAAAGAAATTGGACAAGCCACCAATGAACTCCCTAAGAAAAAATCCCCGGGGCCAGATGGGTTCACAAGTGAATTCTACTCAACGTTTAAAGATCAACTAATTCCAATACTACATAAACTATCTGGAAAAATGGGCAAAGAAAGAATCCTACCAAATTCTTTTTATAATACCTAAACCAGGAAGAGCTAAAACAGAGAAAGAAAACTATAAACCAATTTCCCTAGTGAATATCGATACAAAAATTTTAAATAAAATACTAAAGAGGAGACTACAGCAATATATCACAAGGATCATGCACTATAGCCAGGTGGGATTTATACCAGGAAAGCAAGGCTGGTTCAATACTAGGAAAACTATGAATATAACTGACCATATCAGTAACAAATCCAACAGAAATCATATGATTATTTCAACAGATGAAGAAAAAGATTCTGACAAAATACAACGCCCATTCCTATTTAAAACACTAGAGAGCACAGGAATAAACAGAGCTTTCCTTAAAAGGATAAGTAATAACTATCTAAAACCATCAGCAAGCATTATATGTAAAGGGGATAATAAGCTAAGAGCCTTCCCAACATGATCAGGTGTGAGGCAAACATGCCCATTATCACCTCTATTATTCAATATACTAGAATGTTAGCTTTAGCAAGAAGAGAAGAAAAAGGAATTGAGAAAAATTAGAACAGGCAATGAGCAAACACCACAATCATTCTGTAGATGACATAATGGTACACTTAGAGAATCCTAGAGAATCAACAAAAAACCTAGCTGAAATAATTAGCAACTTTAACAAAGTTGCAGGATATAAAGTAAACCCACATAAATCATCAGCATTTCTACACATAACCAATAAAGCCCAGCAGCAAGAGACAGAAAGGAGAAATTCCACTTCAAATAACTGTAGACAATATAAAATACTTGGGAGTCTACCTAACAAGACAAACCCAGAAACTATATGAACACAATTACAAAACACTTTTCTCAAAGAGTCAGATCTAAACAATTAGAAAAATATTAATTGCTCATGGAGAGGCAGAGCCAATATAATAAAAATGACAATTCTACCTAAATTAATTTACTTATTCAGTGCCATACCAATCAAACCACCAAAAAAATATTTTACAGAGCTAGAAAAATTTCATAACAAAATTATCTAGAAGAGCAGAAGGTCAAGAATATCAAGGAAATTAATGGAAAAAAAAATACAAAGGGAAGTGGCCTAGCCATACCAGATCTCAAACTATATTATAAAGTGGTAATCATCAAAACCATCTGGTGATGGTACTGCCTAAGAAATAGAGTGGTGGATTGGTGGGACAGATCGGGTACACAAGACACAGCAGTCAATGATCACAGTAAATTCAAAGATTCCAGTTTCTGGGACAAAAACTCACTATTGGACAAAAACTTCTAGGAAAACTGGAAAACAGTATAGCAGGAACTAGGTATAGACAACATCTTACACCGTATACCAAGATAAGGTCAAAATGGATATATGATTTAGACATAAAGGGTGATACCATAAGCAAATTAGGAGAGCAAGGAATAGTTTACCTGCCAGATCTATGAAGAATGGGAAAATTTATGACCTAAGAAGAGATGGAGAGCATTACTATATGTAAAATGACTTAATTCTGATTATATTTAAAGAGGTTTTGCACAAACAAAACCAATGCAACCAAGGTTAGAAAGAAAGCAGAAAATTAGGAAATAATTTTTATAGCAAGTGTCTTTTAAGGGGCTCATTTCTCAAACACATAGAGAACTGAGTCAAATTTATAAGAATAGAAGTCATTCCGCAATTGTTAAATGGTCAAAGGATATGAACAGGCAGTTTTCAGATGAAGAAATCAAAGTTATCTATAGTCATATGAAAAAAAACACTCTAAATCATTATTTTAGAGAAATGAAAATTAAAACAACTCTGAGGTACCACTTCACACCTGTCAGATTGCCTAATACAACAGAAAAGGAAAATGATAAATGTAGAAGGAGATGTGGGAAAACTGGGACACTAACGTGCTGCTGGTGGAGTTGTGAACTAATTCAACCATTCTGGAGACCAATTTGGAACTGTGCCTAAAGGGCTATAAAACTGCCTACCCTTTGACCTGGCAAGAGCACTTCTAGGTCAGCATCCCAAAGAGAGTGAGGGCCTCCTTCTACCAATAAACTGACAAAAACAAGTGACCCAGAAAGGGAGAGCAGACATACTGCTGAACTGCCCCATCCCTAGGAAAGCTATGCAACGACGCGCTTCTCTAGGCTGGGAAAGGTGACCCATGGCTCAAGGCAGGGCCAGGTGAGGCAGGGCTTTCCAAAACCCCCACGACACCAACCACAAGGCTCTTCTTTCTTCTGGGCTGGGCAAGGGCAGGGGAGGGATCTCTGACCTGGAGGAGCCGCGTGTGCCCCCTCCTTTCCCACCATCCCCTACTGTGCACATTGGCACCCGCGCCCTCTGCTTTCTCCCTATGGGCGATGGATGGCTTCTTCCCACCCCTTTCCTTTGACTCCTCCCACCCTCAAAGTTCACCTCCATTCTCAGACTGACTCCTCACTACCTACACCAGGCGCCTCCCCTTTCTCTCCTCTCACTATCTGTCTGGCTCCCGACTCCATCATCCCACCCAAACTGCCCTCTCTAGAGTGACCAGTGATCCCTTGACTGCCAAACCCTGTGGCCTCTTCTCAGTCCTCCTCCTCCTCAGCCTCTCTGCAGCCTTGGACGCTGTGGGTCCCTCTCTGCTCCATAATAACACTCTCTCCTCTCTAGGTTTTTGGGACACCCTTTTCTCTCTCTCCTAGTTCTCCCTCTCCCTCTCCATCTCCTTGGCTAGAGCCTCACCCCAGTCATGCTTCCTAACTGTGGGTGTCCCCCAAGGCTCTGCCCTTCTGTCTCTTCACTTCCGCTACACTCCATCCCCTCCAATGGATTTAATAATCACCTCTCCGCAGATGACATTGAGCTCTGTGGTGAAGAGAGATTGCTGAACTTGGGAGTAGGGAAACCCTGAGTTTCAATCCAGCTGTGTGACCCTGGTCAAGTCACTTAACCCAGTTTGCCTCAGTTCCCTGTGGGAAGGTGGGGCTTAGAAAGCCAATTTTCTTTATTACATTTGGCTGCCCGCCATATGCAACATGGCCTGGAGGAGCCTGGACACCCGTCAGCCAAGAGGCGAGCAGGCCCGTACCAGGTGCACACTCGCCGAGTTAGCAGCGGGGTTCCAGGCTTGAAAGAAGAGGCAGCCCTGCTCCAAGCCAAGGCCAGCACCTGCTGCCAGCACCCTTCCCTTCTTCCCCAGCAGACTGGCCCCCAATCAGGCCCGCTCTGTCATCTACACCCCCTCTCCTTCTCCGGGCTGTCGCCCTGTGGCCCACAGACACACCAGGGTCTCTCGACCATCTCCTTGAGCTATCATCCAATCTCCCCCCTTCCTCTCCCTGCCAAGCGTCTAGAAAAGGCTAAGAGAAAGGGCGTTAGAAATAACTATGGAGGTTGACAGGATTCCCGGTGGGGTAGCTCTGGCCTATGTAAACTGGCCACAGGGCCCCCCTTTGTTCCCACTTCCTGTCTCCTCTCTCGTGCACCCAGCCCACGCTCACTCGCCACATCTCGCCCCCAGCCAAGCTCCCCCTGTCTAACCCAGGGTCAAGCACTGGACAAGGTCAGTATTTCAGGGCCCAGCTGCTCATCACCACACACCGTGCAGAGGTCCTTGTACTGAAGCTTCTGGAACTTGGTATCCGTGTTGCCTGCACACAGCTCCACGTAGCCCAGGACCACCTGGAACACGGTGTTATGGATGGCCTGCGTAAAGTGCATGTGCAGCTGGTCCATCGCGGTCTGCAAGGCACAAGAACCACATCACTCGACTGCCCAGCCGCACACGCGCACACACACACGCGCGCGCGCGCGCACACACACACACACACACACACACACACACATATACAGGCCCGCTCGCCCAGGCCACACAGACAGAAAACGGCAGCCCCCAGACACACCTGCGTCTTCCCCAGGAGCCTGTAGGCCTGCTGCACCTTAGTGTAGTGGGAGACATCAAAGTTCTTGCAGATTTTGGAGAGCGCCACGTCCAGCTGCTCCTAAGGGGAGCACACACGAGGAGGGACTGATGAGAAGCCCCCAGCAGGATGACCACAGGATGAGTGGGGCTGGCCTTAGACCCACCAACCCTGGAGCCCCCTGCCTGGAGCAGAACCCTGGGCAAACTACTGCCTCCCCCTCTGTACATCAAGGGCTTAGATGGCCCAGGTGCCTTCTGGGGACAGATTCTTAGTCACTTCAAGACCAGCTTCCAGAGCCCAGGGCCTGCAAGTACCCAGAAGCCTAGTCTCTGCCAACAGCCCAGCCGGCATCACAGGGAGGACACGGAAAGCCACGACCACGGCTTCCCACAACGGCTGTGGCGCTGGGCTGGCTCTGCCAGCCTTGGGGGCCTGAGCGTCCATAACCCTCATTTAAAGCAGGATCCTCTTCTGTGGCAGAAGGGACAAAGCGCCCCAGTGGCAAACGCACTTCTCGCTCTAGCCTTTACTCGGGGGACAGTCCCCTGTGCAGGGGAGCGGCTCTGGGCCTGGGTTCCGAAACAGACACCAGCCTTGGGAAGACCAGTCTCGGCTTCTGCACGGGGAAAGGTGAGAGAAGCCCAGCCAAGGCCAAGGCCCCGTCAACGCCTTTCCTGGAAGCTGCCGGCGAAGGAGGCGGAGGAGCCCGCGCCAGTGGGTCAGCCCGCGGCCTCTCGGGGCCGCTGGACGGGGCTGGGCTGCTTGTGGTTCTGTGTTACGTAAGGCTGGGTTGAATCTCGCTGTGTTTGCGTTACAGCGGATCAAGTTGTGATGCCCTGGGCTGCATTTTGTCGTACTGGGTCATGCTATGCTGCCTTACGCCGGACTGTTGTTTCGTGCTCTGTGCTGCCTCAAGCTGTGTTACTGTGTTGCTGCTGGGCTGTGCCCCGTTGTGTCATGCTGATCCTGTTACGTCATACTGGGTCGGGTCGGGCTGGGCTGTCTCCTCATCTCGTCCCCGGGAAGGCCGGACGCCTCCCAGAAGCACAGATCAGAGCAAGGCCCCACCCCCACCCAGCTCGCCCCTCCCCCCAGGCCAAGGCCTCCCTTCTCACCTCGATCTGCTCCAGGGTGTCCTGCAGCTTAGAGTCCAGTTCACTGTTGGACAAGAAGAGAGGGCTCAGAGACTCCTGCCTTTCTAAGGAGCAGTTGGGGCCCTGGAGACCCCCCTCAGCAGTGACAGCAGCACCTCCCAGGCAACGAGGGATGCGAACGGCCCCCGGCACCGCACCCCTGCCACGCCATCCAACGGCAGGATGGTGGAGGCCAGAGGCCCGAGATCCCTGCCCTGCTCCTAGCCGGGGGGGTCCACAGGCAGGGAAGCCCGCACACACCACCAGACCTTTCTGGCACGTCAGGGAGCTGGCCTGAACCTTTCCTGCTTCCTCCTCTTCGTTCAGGCCCTTAGTAGAGGGCATGGCTCCGTGGGAGGGGGAAGGAGACGGTGGAAAACGGAGGCGATGTCAAAAGTGAGGTGTCATCTTCTAAAAACCAAAAAAAAGCTACCTTCTTTCAAGTCAAAGCTCACAGACACTCTCCAAGCCTCTGTTCAAGAAGCAGATGCACACTCTGGCTCCTGAACCACTCATTTCTTCAGAGGCCAGAATCAAGGAGACAATCAGGACCACCAGAGGACTGGAGAGCAGCACTGGGACAGACAGCACTGCTGGGCCAGAAAGCACTGGGCCGGACACCACCTCCGGGCCAGATAGTAAGTCTACCCTCACAGCTTAGGAGGAGCTAACTAAGGAAAGTAAAGGGACAAAAACCCAACCAAAGTCATCTTGCTGGTGCCTGCCGTGAAACAAGACAGGGCCTTCTGAGGCCCAGGACCAGCAAACAGGAGCAGCCTGGCCATCCTGGACTGCTGCTTGCCTGGGCAGCCTGGTAGTCTGTCCCTCTGGAGAGATGGCAACCAGCTGAGCCCAGAATCAAACAGGATAAGGAGAGCAGGTATTTCAAGGAGCCGTCTTCTGAGCACAGCTCCATCGTGGCAAACCCCAACCTCACAAGAGTCTGACTTATAGGGGGCCTCAGGGGGACAGAGAGAGCCCAGCAGTATGGGGCTGGGCGAGCAGGGGATGCCTGACGGCCCACAGGCCCCCCCCATGGGAGGTCCAGTGGACTCCTTCACCTCAATGTGTCCAAGTCAACCATTCTTTCCCTTCAAATGCTCCACCTCAGGGCAGCCAGGTGGCACAGTGGATAGAGCACCGGTCCTGGATTCAGGAGGACCTGAGTTCAAATCCAGCCTCAGACACATAACACTTACTAGCTGTGTGACCTTGGGCAAGTCACTTAACCCCACTGCCTAGCCAAAAAAACAAAAACAAAAAACAAATGCTCCCCCTGCCACCTCCCCTCCCCCACCCCCCGCCGCCAATCCTCCAGTCCCAAGGTCTAGGAGTTACCCTGGACTCCTCCCTCTCTCTCACGCCCAGATCCAAGATGGTGCCAAGGCCTGTCGACTTCACCTCTAGAGCATCCCCCCAATTCGCCTCCTCCTCTCCTCTGACTCTGCCACACCTGGCACAGCCCCTCACCACCTCACATCTAGACTACTGCCACAACCTGCTGGAGGTCTCCTGCTTCAGTCTCTGCCCTCTCTTGCTTCCTAACTGCAAGTCTGATCATCCAACCCCACTAACTCTAACCCTGGTGCCTCAATAAACCCGAGGGGCCCCCTATGGCCTCCAGGATCAAATACAAAACACCCTCCTTGGCATTCAAAGCCCTGCGTGACCAAACCCCTGCCTCCCTCTCCAGGGTACTTACTCTTCACTCCTCACCACACACTCCTCGGTCCAGCGACCCCAGCCTCCATCTCTGCTTTGGGCCTTCTCCCCAGGTCCAGGACACTCTCCCTTCTCTGGTCTGACCACTGACCTCCCTGGCCTCCTTTAAGTCCCAGCTAAGATCCCACCCCTGCCAGGAAGCCTTTCCACTCTCCCAAATTCTCTGTTAATTCTTTCCAATTCAGCCTGTCTGTAGCTTTGCACACTGTCTCCCTCATTAGGCTGTGCACTCCTGGAGAACAGGGGCTGGCTTCCGCCTCCTTCTGTACCTCCAGCACTGAGCACAGGGCCTGGCACACAATAGATGCTTAATAAATGCTTACTGACTGACTGATTAAAGATGGTGAAGAGGAGTGCAGAGTGGCCCAGATGTCCCCAAACCACGGCTTCAAAAACCTTTTCTAGACCTTGGCCTGGACTCTGGTCAGGCCCAAGGATTCACACAGAACTGAAAGACACTAAAATTAACTGGGTATCCCCGAGCAAAATGCCCTGCGGGACACAGGAAGGCAGTCTTCCCACTATCAGCCAAAGAATCTTGGGGAACTCATTCCACAAGTTCCACAACGACAGCATCCCCTCATTAAAACAGTCAGAATGGTAACAGCACCAGCCAAGAGTCTCTATTTAGCAGACAGGACATTTACATTTAAGACTCATGAAAACTTCACTGTAATAGGTCACCCCCCCGGTCGGCATCCCCAATGTTCTGAACATGTGGTCAGAGAAGCAGTGTCTTAGAGCCAGCCCCAAACCCTCTCCCCTGCAAAAGCAGCCCACTGGGCCGCATTCCATGTCCTGGGGCCCCGACAGACCTCAGGCCCTGGGCTGTGACTATGAAGAGAAAACCGATTTCTCCATTTCACAAAACGTGTACTAATGAAACAGTAGGCCGGATCGTCACATTCTCAAAGCATCGATAAAAAATCTGACTAATTCGAGTCGGGAAACAAAAACTTGCCACCTCATCTGTGACAATTACTTTCTCACAGGAAAGACACAAATAGTCCAAGTGTCCAGACCCCGCAGAACAAAGTCCGAGGACCTGCGCTCAAACCCTGCCTTTCACTTTGTCTTTGGGGCTACCACGGGCTCCCCTGGGCTCCTCAGTTTCCTCACCTGTCAAATGAAGGTGAAGTCCTAAGTGGTCTCTGAGTTCCCTCCCAGTTCTCAAGGTCTGGGATTCTACTGGCAAACTAAAAATGCTGCCTCTACATTCCTCAACCAATAAATAGTCAAAGGATATAAATAGGCAGTTTTCAGATGAAGAAATCCAAGCTATCTCTAGTCATACCTCACTATTGACTAGAGAAATGCAAATTAAAACAGCTCTGAGGTACCACCTCACACCTATCAGATTGGCTAATGTAACAGAAAAGGAAAATGAGAAATGTTGGAGGGGATGTGGGAAAACTGGGACACCGATGCATTGCTGATGGAGTTGTGAGCTGATCCAACCACTCTGGAGAGCAATTTGGAACTATGCCCAAAGAGCTATACAACTGTGCACACCCTTTGACTCAGCAATACCATTACTAAATCCCAAAGACATCCAAAAAGAGGGAAAAGGACCTATATGTACAAAAATGTTTACACCAGCTCTTTTTGTGGGGGCAAAGAATTGGAAATCAAAGGAATGCCCTTTGGGAAAGGACTGAACAAGCCGAGATATATGACTGTAAGGGAATATTATTGTGCCGTAAGAAATGACAAGCAGGAGGATTTCAGAAAAACCTGAAGAGATTTACTTGAACTGATACAGAGTGAAGAGAGCAGAACCAGGAGAAGGCTGTACCCTGTAACAGCAACACTGTAGCAACGACCAGCTGTGAATGACTCAGCTTTTCTCAGCAATGCAACGATCCAGGACAATCCCAAAGGATTCCTGATGAAGTACGCCATCCACCTCCACGGAAGGAAGTGATAGAGTCTCGATGCAGACCAAAGCAGACTTTTCCTTTACTTTCTTTCTTTTTCTCATTTTTAATTTTTTGTCTGTGCTTTTTTTTCGTAACACGACTAACACAGAAATCTGTTTTGCATGGCCGCATATGTATAACCTCTATTAAACTGCTCACCTTCCCAAGGAGGAGAAAGAGTGAGCTGAGACAGAGACAATTTGGAACTCAAATTTTTTTTCAAAATTGTTTGCACGTAATTGGGGGATAAAATAAAATATTAAATTTAAAAAAAAATAAAGACTTCCACAGTCTGGATAAAAAAAAAAAACGCTGTCCCTAAGGGAAGGAGCAGGGCTGCCTCCTCCAATGGACCCCTCCCTGGGCACCATTGTAGGCACGGCTGGATAGACATGGGCGCCTGGTCTCTCTAACACACTCTACACTTGTGGAAATACCCCCGAAGACCCTGGACTCCTGACAACCCACTAGACCATCAGGAACAGGGATTAACCACACACTCCACCTGTACCCCCCACCCCCCATGACCACCCTGCCCCCCAGGCCACATGCTCTGCTGCTACCCCCTCCCCCTATCGCAGGGCCACCAGCCCCCCCAGACCTGATGCAGCTGTAGTGTCGGAAGGTGCTGGCCGCCTGCTGACACTCCAGGCAGAGCTGGATGGCTCCAGGATAATCTTCTTCCTTGGGGGAAACAGTGGCGTGAGGCCCCGCTCGTGCGCAAGCGCAGTGTTTGTGTAGGGACAGGGAGGTCACAGGGAGAACAGAGATGTCCCAGAGCATGTCCCAGGTGGGGAGCAGGGCCCAAGGCCCAGGGGGTGCTGGTGGGGGACCCAGAGCAGAGGGGGAAGCAGAACAGGAAACTGAGGCAGGCCAAGGTGTGGACTTGTTTCTGAGAAGAGACAGAACATTAGGGAGTGCCCATGAGGGAGCAATGGCCTACCCAAATCTGTGCTCAGGGTAAGGGGTCTGGAGCTAGGGGTCTCTTTAGCACTGAAGCACCTACTGAGGCAGGCTCTGTAGGACAAGACCACACATGTCTTCAAGAAAACTCACTTTAACATAAAATGAAAACATGAGGCACTCAGTAGGTGCCTCGGTTTCCCTAGCCACACTGACACGGCACCAGGCCCAGTGATAGGCATCGTCATTGCCGTGGGGGGCCAGAGAGGGCAGGTACCGAGGACCTGCTCTGGGCCCCCAAGTCCCAGAATTAGATGGGAGGCCACCTTCCTAAAGAAACCTCTGCTCTAGGGAACGAAACACATGTATTGGGGGTGGGGGGCTCAGTGCTATCCCACGACTTCTCCATCACCCTCACTTACCTCCAGCATCTCACTCAAGCGCACGTCCGTTCTTTGCTGGAAAAACAAATAGCAGCAGTGAGATCACGGCCCGACGGCAGCCTGGCAGCCGCACCCCAAGCCCCCAGACCCACCAGCGTTTTTATGGTCCTCAAGGACTTCAGCAGGCCGACCAGCAGCTGACGCTTCCTCTGGTTTGCGAGAAGGCCCAGACTGGCCTGAGTAAAACCCTCCTTTGCAACATTCAGGTGCCTGCAAGAAGAAAGAGCAAAGATGTCGGCCAGGCTAGGCCAGGCCCGCCACCTCCAGGCTTTGTGACGTGAGCAAGACCCACATCAATCCCAGGAAGCAAGGCAGCTTGCTCGACAGTTACCATGAACAGTGTGGGGGACACTGACCAGCAGGGGCAGCACGCCTCAGGGCCCAGGGACCACAGAGCCTGAGGCATGGAGGCCCTGCAGCTCCTCGAGTCGGCCCGGAGCTAGGACCCTGGGGAGTGCCCTGAGGAAGCCCTCTTGGGCAGCTGTGGGGAGACCACGAGAGGAGGCCAGGAAACAGACACGCCTCAGCTCTGCTCCCAGACTCCTCAGCATGTCCTGGACCGGCCCTGTAAAAGTGGTCTCTGCGGCAGGGAGCCCAGGTAGTTTGCCCAGAAAGAGGGCAGCATGAGGCCTTGTGTTCCCCATAAAGTTACACAGGCACACCCCACCTTCTTCCGTTGGTGCAGATGACAGTCGCCAGCTGAAGGCCCGTCTGCAGAGAGGTCACTCTCTCGAGCTCCTGCAGGGAGGTACAGAGGGGGGCCACTGCTCATCTCTGGCTCCTCCCTGGCCAACAGCTCTAACGAGCCGACAACCAGGAGAAACGTGCCAGGCCGACTTCAAAGACGGAAGCTCTCCCAGCAGCCCACGAGCAGCCCCCACGTGTCCCAGGATTCTACTCTGAGGCCAACCTGACCGGTGGGCGCTGCCGGCCTCTGGCCCAGCCAGGCCTGGGCAGCCAAGAGGTCTCGCCTCAGAAAACCTAGAAGAACTACGTGAAAGGGTCTGGAGACTGCCCTGTGATGACCCAGGCCCAGATGTTCGTGGAGAGGCAGCCACCGAAAAACAGCACACCTTACAGCTTTCCGAAAAACACACCCCAGCATGGACATGGCTTGAAGACCTTCGGACCGTGACCGGCTCAGAATTAGGACCGACAAGCTCCCCGTCCCAACCCTCTGAGACAGGGTGGAGGGAGGATGCCTGATCCTGCCTACAGCTAAGTGAGGCCCTCCCAGGCCCGCCTAGCCCACCTTGGTCTCACCTGGAGACCCAGCCCTGCCCTGCCCCCGCTGGCCTCCCCAGCCTCCCCCCAAAGGTTCTCCAAGGACCTCCTACCTTGACATAAGCCGGCTGCTTTTCAAGGATCAAATCTGCGACTTTCTTAGAGACCTGCTCCAGTCAAAGGCAGGAGAGACAGACAGGGAGAGCCACCATCAAGCACAGCTCACTGGCACCTCCCGACACACGTCCGGCCTCTTCTTTCACATTCCACCTCTCCTCGCCACCACCCCGACCCTGCGGGCCCCAAGGCTACCAAGACCCCATCCACCACCCTGACCCCGTAGACCCCAAGGTCACCCTGCCAGGACCCAAGCAGAAAAGGCTTCCCAGACTGGTCACCAAGGACCAGGGGAGCCCAGGGCTGGGAGATGGCTGGCCCTCTCTCTTCCTTCCAGGCCCCACCACCCTCTGACCACAGGTAGAGGATTTGAGAACCAATGACATGAGGGAAGGCCTTCCACCAAGTGAGCCATGGTGCCCTGGAAGCAACAAGCCAAGACCCAGGAGGCCCCACTCAGCCGCCACATCTCACTGCACTCGCCCAGGCCTCAGTTTCCTCATCTGTGAAATCAGAGGCTTAGGCTCAATGCCAGGATCCATTAGAAATGAGAAACCTTGGAGCTCAGCCCTCTCATGTGACAGGGGAGGAAACTGAGGCATAGAGCCCTAAAGGCCTCAGCCTCACCCACACAGCCCTCCAGTACAAAGCCCGGACTAGATTCTGGGTCCGTGCTGGCTGAACTATGGCCAAGAAGGTTCCTGGACACAGGTGACAAGTGACTCCAGAGGCCTGGATGAAGCCCTGCCCACCCCAGGGTCGGGGGCAGATGAGAAAACCTCTGCTCAGCATCAAGGTGAAAGGCCCCGCCTTCTCTCCCTCCCTGAGGCCGAAGTCAGAGGCGTGCCCAGCATGCCCCCTGCACCCCCGCCCCGGCCCCCCACAGGCAAGCC
Organism: Vombatus ursinus; assembly: GCF_900497805.2. NCBI lineage: Eukaryota > Metazoa > Chordata > Mammalia > Diprotodontia > Vombatidae > Vombatus > Vombatus ursinus. Next base: position 15,210,028 of record NW_020954595.1, on the reverse strand, counting down.
CCCAGAAGTCAACAATCCCCCTCCTATACTTACAGCAGCCTGCTGCTGTTTCAGCTTGTCTCTGTACGCCTCCAGTTCTTGCAAATTGAGAACAGGAGGGAGCTTCTGTGGGCAAAACCACCAACAGGGGTGAAAGTTTGTTGTTTTGGGGCTGCGTGGTCAGCAGAGCCATCTACATCTCCCAAATGAGCCACACGCACACTCCCACAAGGGATCGGGAGGCTCAGGCCCCAGGGACGAGCCTGGTCGGGCTCCCCAGCCCCCTGCCCAGCTCTCAGCCTGAGGTCTTTCCTCCACCATCGGCCTTCTCAGGCTGCTGACTGCCCTCGCCACCACGCTCCATCTCCTCCAAATTCATGTTTCTCTCGACCCTGAGTGGCTGATGCCCCAGTGCCCCCAATTCCTCCCCTCTTGTCTCCTGCTTTCTAGCTACAGAAAACAAGGCCACGCACCATATGTCATTAAAATGAGAGGCCTGGCTTCAAACCCCACTCCAGATTACTGTCTCACTCTGTGACCTTGGGAAGGTCACTCAGTCTAAGCCTCAGTTTCCTCATCTATAAAATAGGAAGAGGGGTGGGGTGGGAAGGAGGTGGCTTCTAAGGTCCTTCCATTACATCTCAGGGTCACAGATTTAAAGCTGGAAGGGTTCTCAGGGTCCAGCCCCTTCATTTTACAAATAAGGAAACCAAGGCCCAGGGAGGTGGACTTGCCCAGAATTACTGTGCTATGAAGGGTCAGAGGCAGGAGCCCAGGCATCCAAAGATCTCTGCCTCTGGGAGTGACGATCTAAGCTCTTTAGCAATGCCCACCCGCCCATCCTGGCCCATCCCCATCAGCAGCTCTGTCCAATGACCATCCCCTCTCTTACTCATATTAATCTCTCCCAACTTACTGGGACCAAACCTTCAGGCCACAAACATCCCGGGATCTCTCCCACCCTGGAAAATCTTCCTTTGACCTTGCCACCTTGTGAAGCCATCATCAATCATCATAGCTCCCATTTATAGAGCCAGGCCCCACAGGCCAGGCCTCACACTAAGACTTTATAAATATTATCTCATTTGATCCTCACCACAACCCTGGGAGGTCAGTGCTGTTATTATCCCCATTGTACCGATGATGAAATTGAGGCAGTCACAGGTTAAATGACTGGCGCAGGGTCATATAGCTAGGAAGTCCCTGAGGCCAAATTTGAACTTAGCTCTCCCTGACTCCAGGCCCAGCACTCTGTGCTATGACACACCCTAGCTGCCATCCATCGATCTCCACACATTCACTGCCAAACTCCAAGAAAGAATCTGGGAGAACAGTCAATGTCTCTCCTGCCTCAAAGGCCGCTCATATCTCTGCCCCCTGTGATGAGCCTGCTGCCTGAAGCTGCCTTCTCCAAAGGCCCCTGAAGCTCAACATGCCCACAATGGAACTCACTCATCACCTTTCCATAAACCCTCCAGCCCCTACCCTCCCTATTCCTGTGTCCTCTAAGTGCCTCAGGCTCCGACCTAAGAATCATCCTGAGTCTACTCCTCACTGTCTACCCCACCTGCTTCTGATATGGTGCTGAAGCCTGCTGATTTCCCTTGAACAACATCTCTGGTCGATTTCTCCTCTAGAGCATCTCTGATTGATTTCACCCTGGCAGCATCTCTGGTCAATTTCTCCTCTGCAACATCTCTGACTGATTTCACCCTGGCAGCATCTCTGGTCAATTTCTCCTCT
>NW_020954595.1:15206418-15207906 GCF_900497805.2 Vombatus ursinus | reverse complement strand
CACACACACACACACATACATACACACATACAGACCACACGCATCACACACACAGACACGCACCCCATACAGCCTGCAGGAGGGCAGGAGGCTGAAGAGTTCCAGCACTTCTGCCCGTGGCACACAAGGCCCTGCTTCCCTGGGGATTCCCTGACTGCCTCTCCCATGGGAAGCTTAACCTTCCCTGCCCACAGAGCTTGGCTCTGAACGCACCTGGAAGAACCAGCCAACCAATCAGCAGAGACTCATGACGACCCTCCAGGGGCCAGGCGCCATGCCGAAGGGCTCCCCTGCATCTAATGGAGGAGCCAGTACGCACAGGCTGATGCCTGCATCACACAGCACACGTTTAGAGAAAGCAACGTGTGCATGCTGGAGAGGTCAAACAGCAAAGAACTCCCACCTCCCCGACTCTAGAACTGGTCTCCAAGAGGCAGAAGAGAGGAGGGAAGGCCTTCCAGGAAGGAGGGACACTGTCTGTGCAAAGGCCCATAGGTGGGAGATGTGGTGCTCCACATACGAGGAACAGTAAGAAGGCACGCCTGTCTGAGACCGCAGACAGAACGATTGAGGCCGGCTGGGGCCGAGGCATCTACCACCAAGGAAGGATGCGGTCAGTCCACCTCATAGGGGTGACGAGGACATGGAGACTGAGGCGTCCCAGATGACCCTCAAGGACAGAACCTGAGGGATCAGAGCAGGAGCTCCCGAGGGCAGGCGCCCCATGGGCAGCTGGGAGGAGCACGAGCCTTCCTCAGCTCTCTTCCTGCTGAGACATGCCAGGGTTTGCCAATCACAAAACTCCATCCTCAGAGCACTTCTGAAAACTAATTTTAACTTTTTAATAACCTCACGACTGCCTTTAAAATGACATTCAAAATGGATGTCACGAAGGTTATAATGCTTTATAAAAGTGGGAAGAAAATCAGATGCCAACCCTCCCACAGCTCCGCGGGGCCGGATTCCGGCCAGCGAGGGCGAGGTGCCTTGACCGAAGACCGCACGGAGCCAAAAAGCTTCCTAATGCATCTGGGATGAGGTGGCCAGCCATCGACGGGGAAAGCTCTGGACCCGAGGTCTCGGCTAAGGCAGAAACAAGAAAACAAGAAACCTCTGTCCAGCGGAGAGCTGGCACCCAACAGATGAGCGGCCTGGCACAGGAGCCTATTCTCACCCAACGGGACTGCGCGTGGACCACCTGCAGTCCATAGCTTACTGTCCAGGGAGGCCAGAGAGAATTTGGAACTCAAAACTTAAAAAAAATGTTAGAAATCACTTTCACATGAATGGGGGGGAAATGCTATTGAAAGAAAGAAAGAAAGAAAGAAAGAAAGAAAGAAAGAAGGAAGGAAGGAAGGAAGGAAGGAAGGAAGGAAGGAAGGAAGGAAGGAAGGAAGGAAGGAAGGAAGGAAGGAAGGAAGGAAGGAAGGAAGGAAGGAAGGAAAGAAAGAAAGAAAGAAAGAAAGAAAGAAAGAAAGAAAGAAAGAA
>NW_020954595.1:15194006-15206408 GCF_900497805.2 Vombatus ursinus | reverse complement strand
GAAAGAAAGAAAGAAAGAAAGAAAGAAAGAAAGAAAGAAAGAAAGAAAGAAAGAAAGAAAGAACTGTACACTAGAAACAACCATGTGAAAAAATGCTCCAAATCATCAGAATGAAGATAAATGCAGACCCAAGCCCCGCTGGGCTTCACCTGGCCCCCAAATGCTGGAGGGGCTGGGGCGGGAGACCCAGGAACAAGAATTTACAGAGCTGTTCTAGGCCAGGCACGGGCTAAGCATTGCAATGATGACTTCAGCTGAAGTGCTGATATTATACCCACTTCACAGCTGAAGAAACTGAGGTAGACAGAGGCTAAGTGACTTGCCCAGTCACACACAGGTGGTGAGTGTCTGAGGCTAGATTTGAACTCAGGGCTTCCAGGGTCCAGGCCCTCTAGCATCCAAGATTATTTTTTCCTTTTTTCATCTTTAAAGAAATCCTATGTGTTGGATGGTTCTCTGGGAAGGAGGGATCCTTGGGGAAGCTACGGTGATATCAAAAACCAAAAGACATCAAGAAAAACATGTAACATAAACACATAATTGTCGGTCCATCATTTCAGTTGTGTCCAGCTCTCTGGGACCCCATTTGGGGTTTTCTTGGCAGAGATGCTGGAATGGACTGATGTTTCCTTCTGCAGCCCATTTTACAGAGGAGGAACTGAGGCAAACAGGGCTGAGTGACTTGCCCACGGTCACCCGGCTAGGAAGTGTCTGAAGCCGGATTTGAACTACAGATCCCCTGCGGGGCTCCATAATTACTTATACCTACACAATAACACCTGTAAAGAAATAAACAGCACCTGGCTCTGCTGTTTCTGGTCGTCATCTTCCCTGACAGACGCTCTGAGTCACGGCCCCCCAGAGGCTGACCCCGCGCACGCCCTGTCCCAGGCCCGACCCGGAGCAAATCCGGGGGGAGGAGCCTTTGTCATTCCCCAGAGTATCCAAGAATGCTATGGAGGCCCGGGGCCCAATGGCTCTAAAGAAGGGAAGTTAGATCAGACTCTTAATTAAAAACACAGAAAAACCCAACAGCCAGGATGCATCACTGATACATTCGTATTAAACTCATCCCTAAGGCAGGCTAAGGAAGACCAGAGAACGTGAGGCAAGAAAACAGAGGGCTCATGGGGGCAGGGGCCCCAGGGGAGGAGAAGAGGGAGTTGGGAGAGACGAAGGGGGCAAGACAAGGGGGACGGAGAGAGGATAAGGGGGGCTGGGGGCGGGGGGAGGACCAAAGGAGTCGGGGAGAAGACAATGGGGGGCTGGGGGCTGAGAAAGGCCAAGGGAGGTCTGCGGGGACTGAGGGGGGGCGCTGGGAGATAGGGTCTCATCACGGCTCTGGCGCTTGCTAGCTATCTGGCCACAGACAAGTCTCTTTCTCCCCTGGCCTCAGTTTACCCATCTGTGCTCCCAACCCTGCATGGAGGTGAGCTCCCCATCCCTTTGCTTCGCTCCTGCTTTGGTGGGGGAGTTGGGGAGCCCGCGGCTCTGGCAGGCGGCTCGAGGCGGTGGCAGCCCAGGCTCCAAACCTTCCTGGGCTCTCGGTGCCCTCCAGCGGTCTTCTCCCATCCGGGACTGGCCCGGACCCTCGGGCCGGTGGTGCCAGGAGGGACCCAGGAGACCCCGGCAGCCACGCCGGCCTCTCCGTCCTATCCCTTGGGGAGGCAGGCCCAGAGAAGAATGAGAAAATTGCCTGTGCAGTGGCGGCCCTGCCCTCCAGGAGCTTTCAATCAACCCCCCACCGGGCGGGCGGCCGTTAAGGCCAAGCCTGGCTTCTTCAGACCATGAAAGGTCTGCAGCCTAAGCCCCCTCTTCACAAGCAGAGGCCAGACCGCCAGACCTGGACAGTGACCCCGGCCCCACCCCGTCCACCTGCATGCCCTCTCCCATGACTCCCCCCCACCCACTGGCCCTTTCTCAGCCCCCTCAGTGGAAACACCCACCAGGTGCCTCCCTTCTCTCCTGGGTCCCCTCTGCTCCCACAGGGACAATTCTATTCCACAAGCATCGAGAAATCACCTACTATGGGCCGATAAGGCACCCACTATGGGCCCGGGCACTGGGGCATAAAGACAAAAAACAAGCCCATCTCCGCCCTCGAGAACCCTTGCTCTCGGCATTGTTTCTGTGCAATGATTTCTCTCCTGCACGTCGCCATTCCTCCCCCCAGGCTCCCCGGTCTGCGGGCTGGGCTCTCGCGTGCCCTCTCCCCTCTCAGCAGGCCAGGACGCTGGCACAGGATGACTTCCGCTCCTGACCTCCCTTTAGAGACGTGCTCACAGCGCCCTGATCGCCACGGGGCCTAAGCCTAGCCCAGCCCACTGCAGCCCAGAGCCCAGGCAGTCTGTTCACCCTCCCATTTGGGTGACATCTCCCGTTAGAGTGCAAGTTCCCAGGAGGCAGGGGCATCTCTCCCCTGGCTGGCATTTGTATCCTCAAGGTTCGGCAGAGCACCTGAAACACCGCGCCCTCCCTGTCTCTCTCCATCTCTCTCTCCGTACGTCTCTCACCATCTCTCTCCATGACTCCCGCGTATCTCTGCCTCTGCCTCTCCACTGACACAGCCCCCAATCCATCTCCCTGCTTCTATCCTCTGCCCCCCATGCCAATAACCTCCCATATGCCAATGGGTTGGAGATCCAGGGGCGCCCCCTCCTTGTCTGATCAGCCACACAATCCTTGTCCATGACCAGGTCCTGCCAACCAATCCCCAGAGGGCTGTCCAGCTTGATTTACTACAATACAACACAACATACATTTCCTAAGCTCCTACTGTGTGCGGGGCACTGAGCTAATAAACATTACGACATTTCGTAAGCTCCTACTAGGTGCTGGGCACCACGCTAACACCATGACACCACAGACGTTTCCTGAGCTCCTACTGCGTGCCGGGCACTGAGCTAACGCCGCCGCATATAAGCTCCCTGCCCTCAGGAGGCCGCCCATCCAACAAAGGGAGAAGGCGCCCGGTGTGCAGGCCCGGTGCTCTCCTCCTCCTGACCCCCTGGGACTGTGAGGGCCGCTGGGTCACCCCCACATCTGCCCCAAGGGGGTCTGGAGGTTCCCCACGACCCCAGCTCCGGGGAGGGGCCGCCTCTTGCGCCGATGCCAAGGGAGAGAGAGCAAGCTCCCCTAGGGCAGGCCAGCCTCCCCTGGCCTTGGGCACAGAAGGGGCACGGACCGTGCCTGCCAAGTGGCCGGTCCAACAACAAGGACGTCAGGCACTGACTAGCGGGGGCCACAGAGCACGTCACCTCCCTGCGGCCTGCCTCAGTGTCCTCCGCTGCAGTTACTATTTGTGAAGCGCCGTGCCTGTGCAAGGTGGGAGGAAAGGCAAGCTAGGTAAAGGGAGGAGGGGTGTGTGTGCCGGTGCGCGTGCGCGGGCACATAAAGGGCTGTACGAGCAGCAGGCACCAGCGCCAGGGCCACGCCCACAGCTGGGACCGAGATCTGGACCAGGGTAGGGAGGGTGCACCTGGTGGGGGGCCCTGCGACCTACCTTGCTGGGCAGCCGGAGGTTCTCGATGGGGCTCAGGTCACTGAGGCTGTCCTGGGGGCTCTTGAGACCCTGGAACACAGTTTAAAAGGTCAATTCGCATCTGGATCCAAGGGAGCCCGTGGCAGAGCCTCATGGGCCGCTCTCCGCCCCTTTGTCTGGCTGCCCAAAGTGAACCAGGCGCGCCCCCGCCCCAGGCCTGCCAAGCCTTCCCCACACATGCTCCCAGCAGCCCTTGGAGGACACTGAGGCAGGCCGGGTCTGACATCCCGGAAAAACAAAGCGCGAGGTCCTGGGAAAGAGCCGGGGCCTGAGGAGACCAGGAGCCAGGGCGGGGCTGGAGGCCTGCAGACCCACGGCCTGACCTCCGCGCCTTTGTCTAGGCGGGGGCCCCCCTCTGTCCTCCGTCCCTTCCGCGCCCCCAACTCACCTGGCGGGCCATGAGGGACTTGATCTTCTGCATGGTGGGGGCGGGGCGGGCGGGGGGGCAGGGAGGGAGGGGGAGGAGGCTCCGCGACCCCGAGGTCGGGGCGTTGAGGTGCGGGGGCACACCTCGGGGGTGCTCGGGTCAGGCCCCTCGCCCGCCTCGGCCGCACCAGGAAGCCATGGTGGACACTCACGTGACCCGCAGTGGAGGCGTGAGCTATGCCGGGAAACGTAGTTCTCACCGAGGCACACAGGACGCTAGTCGGAATTACACTTCCCAGGCCTGAACTACAACTCCCGAGAGGCACCGCGGGAAGGGCTTTGCCGGTACGGGGAGGGAGGAGCCGGAGGCGGGGAGGGACCCGTGGGCTACGCCGAGAGGAGAAGGCCCCAGAAGGGGGCGGGGCCAAGGCACGAGCCGGCCCGAGAGTGGAGAGCATCGAAATGAGGGCGGGGCATAGCTCCGGCTAGCTCGGAGAGTGGAGAGGAAAGGAAAAGAGGCGGGACCAAAGCACGGGCGAGGCCAGAGGGAGACGGGGAGCGGCCGGAAAACGGGGGCTGGGTGTGGGCGGGGCCGAGGAGCTGGGCGGGGTCTGGATTGGGTGAGAGCTGGGCCTGAGTGATGCACTAGCGCCTGGGGCGGGGCTGGATGTGGGAGGGCCCCCTCCCCCAGGAGCCACCTTGACCTCTCACACCTTGAGGCTGTGACAGCTGGGGGAATGGGGTGGGGGCGGGGGAATGGGGTGGGGGCGGGGGAACGAGGGGGCCGGAGGATCCCCAAGCGCCTGTGGAACCTGGCGGCCCGGCTGAGGAGGAAGCTACAAGTTTGAGCCCCCAAAACAGCAGCAGGGGGAGCAGGCAGAGACCCGGGATCCAGTCCTACCTAGGGACGCTGAGCACGGGAATTCTGCGAGGGCTTCCTGGTGGCTCCCAAGTGGGCCATGGTCCAGGAGGGCAGGGGTTGGGCAGCCTCCGACCTCATCCGTATGCAGGGGAGAAAGGGCCCACAGTGGCCAGCACGGACTTGAACCCCGACCTTGGGCTCCAAGCCCAGAGCTCTTCGCCACCTGCACACCAACCACGCAGGGTTGGTGGCACTGTCCTCATTTTTATTACTGTCATCTGGAGGCCAAAGGACAATCCCCCATTTCAGCTGACGCTCAAAATTCACGTGCACATGTCTGGTTTCCTGGTGACCACCTGAGAGGACGCTACCCCCAAACAGATACACAAGGACCCATTCCTCAACATACTCCTCTCTGAGGGAGCCCCACCCACGCACCCCATCCACCTGAGAAGACCCAACCCCCTACCCACACACGAGGGGCCAGTATCCCACACCCTTTTCTCTAGGAGAACCCCAAGCCCCACTCCCACACATTCAGTCTGCCTAGGGGGTGGTCCAGAGAGTAGCCCCTTCTGATTTCCTTTCCTTCGGACAATGGTTCAGAAACCCCTCAGTCCCTCGACCATCTTCAAACCCTTGGCCTTGGCCAAAGGGATCTCGGTGTTTCCAAACCTAAAGAAAGGTGAGGCTAATTGCCCGTGTTGAGGGTCTGAGCTTATAAACCACCACCCAGACTTTCTGTAGCGGGGATCTGAGCAATGGACATGCCAGCCCACAGGGCCCTTAGCACAGTGGCCTAGGGTCCCCTTTAGAGGCCATGGGCATCTGCTGTCTCCCAGCTGCCTTTTGCAGTCTGAAGCCCATGGGGAGGCCCACACTTGAGAGGTCAGTTCTGGGCCCTTTCAGCCATGGCCCACAAATAAGGCAGGCTTTGCCAATTCCCATCCCACCCCCCACCCCCAGCACCGTCCAGCCTCGCCAGTCAGTCACGGGCAGTCAGCACAGATATGAAACAGTCCCCTTGACAAAGACAATCAATCAATAAACATTTATCAAGAGCCTACTATGTGCCGAGCACCATGGGAAGCTCTGGGATACAAAGAGAGACCAAAGACAGCCTCTGTCCTCCAGGATTTTACAATCTCCCTCCCCACAGAGTCCTTCTTCTAGGCCAAGCCCTAATGCAGCCTCCACACCACTGCCTCTGGCCCCCTGGTTGTCTCCTGGCTGGGGCTCAGGCATTTTTGGAGACAGGATTCATGCTAGTCCAGGCAGGGGGCCCAGGAGGATTGTAGACACACAGGGCAGGCTGACACCCTCCTCAGAGCCATGGGGCTCCCTGAACAGATGCACTCAGAAAACCAGAAGCCAAATTTGTATCCACTGTGAGCTTTTTCTTGTGGTGGACACAGGGGTCCCAGGAGCCGGGAGGGCCTGAGAAGAGGAAACTGAGGCCCAGAGAGAGGAGGGGCGTGGCCAGGCCATGCAGGGATGAGGGGCCCAGAGCAGGGCTCCACCTGTCTGCACAGGTCAGCTCGCTGACCACTGCACTGCCCAGTTTCCACCTGCACTGTATGAAATGATCCCATGAAAGGGTTGCTTCTCTGTGCCTCAGCCCCCACGGCAACCTGGGGACCGGGGAAGTCAAGGCCCTGGCCATGGGAGGCAGGCACCCTTCTGTCTGACAGGTGTTCAGCCCTCCCCCTCTGTCCTTTGTATACACACACACAGGCCATATTCAAATCACAGAGGGAAGAGAGTGATTATCTCAGGGCTCATTTCCCTAGCAAATCAATCCGCAGCTGTCAGCCGGAGCAAAGGGCCATCGGAGCAGGGCCCTGCCTCCATGGGCCCAGCCGCTGGCATGGAGCCCACTGACCGACCCAGGCACTGGAGGGGAGTTCTGCACTGCCAGCTATACTACCTGCTTCTAGGTAAGCCCCCCTGCACCCCACGGACTGCTCCTGGACTACTTCGGGTGGGGCCTTGGCAGCCCGGGAGCCTGCCCCTCTGGTCTCCGTGTTTCAGCACCTGGGAGTTGGGAGTGGGCTGGAGCCCAGGGTCAGTCTGGAAGTTAGACCCCAGGGCTAGCCAGGAGCCGGCCGGCATTGCTGGCCAATGGTACTGGGTCTGGAGGCCCCAGTCAGGCCTCTCTTCCTGTACCAGAGTCTGGGGTGGGGCAGAGTTGGGGCGGTAGCCCGGGTCAGTCAACCAGCACTGACCAAAAGTCTGCTCTGGGCCAGGCCCCACACCAAGCATGAAGAAAGGCAAGACCAGTAGGGTCTTCAAAGACCTCACAACTGGATGGGAGGGGGGAGAAGTGCACTAACAGAGGCACCCCAAGCTACTCTCAGGATCAATAGGACATAATTAGCAGAGGGAAGCGTGGTCCCAAAAGGGGTCCTCGAGGGGCTGGGGTTTTACTCAGAGGAAGCCAGGGGGAGAGCGTTGGGGTTGGGGAGTGTGGAAGGAAGAGCGTTGCAGGGGACACCAGAGAGAATTCCTGGAGCCCAGAAATGGAGGGTCTTGTTTGAGGCACAGCCAGAAGCCAGGAGTATCCATTGGGCAGTGAGGTGAAGAAGATAGAAAGGGTTATGAAGGCTTTGAACGCCAAACACAGCAGTTTGTATTTGATCCTGGAGGCCACAGAACCGCTAGAGATTAAGTAGGGGGCGAGTGGAGGGGCCGGGTGACCTGGTCAGAATTTGGTGACTAAGTGGAAGATGGATTGGAGTAGGGAGAGACTAGAGGCAGCACCCCTCCCCCCCCCCCCCCCCGCCAAGGCTATTGCACTAGTCCAGGTGTGGGGACGAAGGCAGGCACCGGGGGATGGCTGTGTCCGAGGAGAGAAGGGGGAGTACATGAGTGATGCTTGCCACCACATTGGAAATGGGATAAGAGATACTGAGAAGCCCGGGATCACTCCTAGGTTGTGAGCCTGAGGCACGGGGGGGAGGGGGCCTTGAAGGCAATAGGGAAGGTGGGGGGGAAGAGTTTAGGTATGGACACGTTCTGATGTGTAGCTAGACTTTGGCTGCAGTTGGTACTTGGAGCCCAGTGCCAAAGCTGACTCCTCCTGGAAGCCTAGCCAGATTTCCCTAGCGAGAAGTTAGTTCTGCCCTACATGAGCCCAAAGCATTTTAGGTGCCCCTTGGCTATCTGTCCCATAGACGTTGGGGTTCTGATTCGGAGGGACCCCCACCATGCCTGCTTTTTGTGGCTCTGCTGCCCCTACCCAGGTCCAGCTCTGAGCACAGTGCCTGCCCCTTAGTGGGAGGAGGGGAGGACTGGCATTTATTAAGTGCCTCCTGAGTGCTTTACAAATCTTGTCCCATTAAGCGCATTGGATGAAACCCATACACACTGCAGCCCTTCTCCTATAGGCCATCCTAGAAAGTCCTTAACTCCCAGAAGTGTGCGATGGATATGGAGCCACTTCCTGCTTTCTCCATTTGCCAGCCAGAAAAGTGGCCGGAGCTTACCTCCCAGAAAGCATAAAATTCCTGTACCAGGCCACAAACCCAGGACTGGCCTCTGCCTGGAGACCCTCTCCTATGGTCACAGCCCGGGATACCCCATTTCATTCAAGCCATCAACAGGCACAAAGTGCCTACTGTGTGTACACAGGGAAGGGGGGCAGGCCGGAGTCCCCCACCCAGGACGATTCGGACCCCCAGGCTCCCCTTCCCTTCCCAAGATCACCTGTTTGGCCTCCCCTTCCAGGAACAGGTCTAGGTGACTTAGTCTGATGGGTTGAGCTCAAAGGAGCTGCCGAGGAGCCACCGACTTGAGTGGCTCCTGCCGCCCCTGCCCAGTCACCATCCGGGGTCCCAGGGCCCTGGCCGGCCTCCCCACGGGGGCCGTGTGGTGCGTGAGGTGGGGTCGGTGAGGTGCGGGGTTGGGAGGAAGGAGTGGGGCGGTGAGGGGCAGTGAGCGACGTCCGTGAGGCGGGGGGCGGTGAGGTGCGGGGCAGCGGCGCACCCCTGCCCACCTCCCCACAGGAGCGGTGCTGCGGGAGGCGAGCGGGCGGGCACTTGGGCTCCAGGTGCTTTCTCTTCTAAACTGGAGGGAGGAGGAAAATCCCCACCAGCCCAGCTCCGGGGTCTCAGTGGGCTTCCCCAGTTCATCTCTCCCCACCCCTGCCCCAGCCCACTCCGGACCTTGTTTTCTATCAACAGATCCGGAGGGGAGGGCCTAGTGTTTGGGGCCCCAGGTGCCCAGCGGTCACTTTGGGAGGGGCAGGAGATTCGGGGCCCCGCACAGTGTTTATATTTAACACAGGGCTGCGGGGGCTCCCAGAGCTCTTTGTTTGCTGGAAAACACGCAGCCGTGGGGCCAAAGGGCCCTTGGCTCCCACCTGACCAGGCCCTAGGCTCTGGCTGGGCAAGGAAGCCCCAGAGAAGGGAGGGAGGGCCCACCACCCCGCCGCCCTGCCCTGGCAGCGATCCGAAGGAGCCAGAGGCACCTGGCTGCCAGGCTCTGTCTTCGAAGAGTAAGCCAGGCAGAGAGGGTGGCCCCGTGGTTAGCCATGGGTCACTGGGGACCCACTGCCCCTTTAGAGGAGGCATCTGCCTCCGCACACTCTCGGAGCCGGGGGCACGATGCCCTCGCGCTGGGGCGCGCTGACAGCCGGTCGCAGGAAGGCCAGGGCGCCCTGGCGTCCCTCGAGCTGATCGAGAATCCGAGGCTCTCTGTGCTGCAAGCACAGCCACTAAAAGCACCCCGGGCCTCCGCCGCCCCCCCCACCCCCCATCGTCTCCGTCTCTCCTGTAAACGAGGGCGGATCGGCAGCAGCCGCAGCGGTCCGCAGAGACAGAGCTTCCAATCGCTGTGTGTCTGGCCTCCCCTCCCCCCCAGCTTCTTGGTATCTCCAGGTAGAAAATATTCAAGCAGAGACAGCAGGCCGCTGGTTGCCATGGTGAAATCCACCCCAGCAGCTTCCTTGCTAATTTGTTGCTAGGAAACACCATTTTAAAAGGTCATCCACAGAATTCGTTTTCTTGTTATTTTGGAAAAAACCTATAATCAGATAAAATGTGACTGGATACGGTCCTGATGCAAATGCTGAACTTTCCGCGGTGGGCGCTTCTGGTCAGCGCTATGAGAGTGGTATTGTTGTTTGGTCCTGGCAGACTCTTCAGGCCCCCACTGGGGGTTTTCTTGGCAGAGATATTGCAGTGGTCTGCCACTTCCTTCTCCAGTTCATTTTACAGATGAGGAAACGGAGGCAAACTGGGTGAAGTGACTTGCCCAGGGTCACACAGCTAGTAAGTGTCTGAAGTCAGATTTGAGCTTAGGAAGATGAGCCTTCCTGACTCCAGGCCCTGCAGTCTCCTCACCACTGTCAAGAATGCCCCTTCTCCTCTTCTTCTTCTTCATCATCATTGGCACTAAACAGTGGGGCCCCTCTCAGCCCCCAGGGCTGCCCGGCTTGTTGAGTGGTGACCCTTCCCAAATCCCCAAAGCAAACTGAGGCACAGCTGGGTGGAGGTCTCCATCATTTCAACCTGGCAGCAGCTCTTGGAAAAGCTGGAGGCTCACCGAATAAGTCTGGGACAAAATCATCATAGCTAATACTTAGGTTGAACTGTAAGGTTTGGGAGGCATCACAATCATCCTGGGAGGTAGGTGTGATTATTAGCCCCATTGTACAGACTGGGGTAGGGAAGTGACTTGCTTAGGGTCACGCAGCTAGGAAGGATCCACGGCTGGATTTGAACCCAAGACTCTGATTCCAAGTCCTCCATCCACACCACACTAGCCAGCCTCCTGAAAGAACTCTGCTAAGTAAGCACAGAGCGGCCCGCCTTTACAAACATGGCCACTTGGTTCTGGGCGGCTCTGTGGAAGGCACAGCTGGCCAGCAGATCCTCCCCACGCCCTCATTTCTGGATCGGCCACACCCTTGGGCAGCCATCACCTTGTATTTTGGCCTAGGAACAATAGAACCCAGAGGTTTCTTCTGCTTTGTGGGAATTTATATCAGAGGAAAAATTGGTAGCTAAGTCACAGTAGCCCAGAGCCCCCAGTGGGAAAATTCCTAATATCCAGGCAAAGGTTTGACTCTGCCCTAATTTAAACCTGTGTTTATCCCTTGCCGACCCCTGGCCTCTCAATGTCTGAGGAGACATAAAAGCTACAGCCCGGGATGCTGGAGTGTCCTTACTGGACAGGCACCCTGGAACACAGTGGACAAAGCCAGCGACTTCTTCTTGGAGAGGCCCAGTGGCCCGTCTCTTCCCCACCTTTCCCTTTTTGTCCCTCACCCTCAGCTGCCAGCTCCGCCTGGCTCTGGGCTCAGCTCACAAGGGTGTTAGCACGGCTGGGGAGGCAGCTGCACCTCTGAGGTCCCAACTCCTCCCTTTGCTTCAGAAATCAGGGGCAGCCCGGCTAAGTCTCAGAGGGCTGTAGCCCATGAGTCTCCCGCTCTCACAGATAAGTCCTGGGCGCTAGAAGAAGGGGCTGTTTCCCCCTCAGAGCTCTCGGGGTGCCCCAATGGGTCAGGGGTCACTCTCTACTGCAACCATCATGAGGCCAGATTGCTTCCTCCCAAAATGAGCCGCTGAGAATCATTTAGTCTGCCAGACCATAGGATAAACTCCATCAGCTCCCTATGGCCTTCAGGATCAGATACAAAATGCTTTCTTTGGCATTCAAAGCCTTCATTACCCAGCCCCCTCCTCCCTTTCCAGTGATGGGACCTCACAGCTGCTTCATGAACAAGACCTTCCGTCTCTCTGCCCTGGGCATTTTGCTCTGACTGTCCCCTAGGCCTGGAATGCTTTCTCTCCTCAATCCAACGACTGACCTCCCTGGCTTCTTCTAAGTCCCAACTCAACTCTCACTTCCCACAGGAAGCCTCCCCCCGCCCCTCTTCATTCCAGGGCCTCCCCTATGTTAGGTATTTCCTCTTTTTCCAGTGTGGAGCTTGTTTGTACCTGTGTGGTCTCTCCATTAGATTGTAAGCTCCTTGAGGGCAGGGACTGTCTTTTTTCCCTCTCTGTATCCTCAGCACTTAGCACAGGGCCTAGCACACAGTAGTCCCTTGACAAATGTTTATGGATGGATTAAGTAGTTTTTAGTAAGGAGTATTTACTACAGCGGGATAGCAGGAACAGTTGGTACAAAATTCTCCCCCCAAAAGACCGTTGCACCTTCTCCCCAAGTAAGTGGTGAGACTCAGCCAGTTGGGGCTGGGGGGAGGTATGACAGTCAGTAAAGCCATTAGCTGTCCTCTCCCTCATCCCTCTGATGGGTGGGGCCCAGGAAGCCACCAACACTCTGTGGTCAAACCCCTAGGACACAAGCCGCAGAGAAGGCCTTTAGCTGAAAAACCACACTTTGTGCCTCTGATCATCGGTTACACACAAAGCAAAGAGCAAGTAATCTTCCTGAGGCATCAATCCAGGCAGTCACTGGGCTTCTTCAAAACCTTCAGATGGTGTGAGGGTGGCCAAACCCTTCAGGGCTGCTCGAACACCTACAGCCTGGCTCTCCCCTGTGGCTGCTGGGAGTGTGTGGTGTGTGTGTGTGTGTGTGTGTGTGTGTGTGTGTGTGTGTGTAAGTGTATGTGTATACCATGAATGGAGTGTTTGGGGAGGACCAGCCCCTCTGGTGTGAGGGCAGTTGA